>NW_011479031.1:10252-16597 GCF_000754665.1 Bison bison bison | reverse complement strand
TATAAATCTTTACACTGAAATGTTATAATGTGCAGCCAACCAGTTTGTATTTAGACAACAGTGTCCTTGTCTGTCCTTCCAGACAACCACTGGGGTGGTACTCAAAATACCCTACAACTGATCTGTTGCAGGTACCAACCCACCACAATGGATGCCACAGCCCATCAGGATGGCACCCACTATAACCAACAGGCACTTCTATGCTGGTGTCTATTGGCAACAAAGCAGCTGTAACCAATTCCTCACATTTAGGTAGTCAGTTGGTTTTCAGTGATTTTTCATACTATTGATACTATTTGGTTTCCACAATGACACTGTGAACATAGTGGGGCATGTTATTTCACAGATAAGTGAACAAAATCAGAAAGTTGCCCGACTCACCTTGGATTGCTCAGTGACGTGAGGCAGATGCTAGCCTGGAGCCCTTTTAATGCCTAGTCCAGGACTGACTTTCCTTCACCATCTGGGGCCTGCTAGCATAGACTTATATATGATGATGATGAATATAACATCCATAGAAGATGAGGGCCAGACATCTCTTTAGGAAGTTAATGGAGGCGCCAGGCCAATGGCCAAAACCCAAAACACCTTCAGGAACTGGTAGATAAACTGAGTGCAGCCACCCACATAAGGCGGACAGACAGCATGGTGGAGCACGTGCTGATCTGGAAAGCACATGTCCCTCCTAAAGGTGTTTAAAATCAGATTTTTAGTAACTCTGATGTAGCCAGAGTTATAAACAAAACAACTCTGTTGGCCTTATTAAGCCCATAGGATATCTGCGTGTACCCTCTGATATACCAACCATCTCAATGACAGATGACAGAATTGAGATGCAGACAGGCCAAGTAATTCACCCAAAGTCAAACCGCTTGTTACTGACAGCTGAGATTAGAGAACAAACTAGTGCTGACCACTGGGGAGAGGTGAGGAGCAAGAGAGGGGTCAGGGATTAAGAAGTACAAATTAATACATATAAAATAAATAAGCTATAAGATATATTGTACAGTAGAGGGAATTGAGCCAATATTTTATAATAACTTTAATTGGAGTATAATCTATCAAAATTTGGAATCAGTATGTTGTAAACCTGAAACTAATATAATACTGTGAATCACTAATACCTCAATAAAAATGCACTTTAAAAATGTTACAATGCTTTAAAAAATGAGCTCTTCTTACTCTCTGCCCAGTCCTCCTCCTATCCTTACCTGTGAGAGCACTTGCTTCAACACTGCCCTGATAGGCCTACCACCCTGGAATTGTGGCTCATAATCCGGGTTTTTACTATCCCTCATGGCTCAATTGGTAAAGAATCTGCCTGCAATGCAGGAGACCCAGCTTCGATTCCTGGGTTGGGAAGATCCCCTGGAGAAGGAAATGGCAACCCACTCCAGTATTCTTGCCTGGAGAATCCCATGGGCAGAGGAGCCTGGCAGGCTATAGTCCATGGGGTCACAAGAGTTGGACATGACTTAGCGACTAAACCACCACCACTATCCCTGTGGTGCCATACTCCCTTGCTCCTCCTAATCAAAATTCCCCAAACCTTCTCCCTCTTCTTCATAGCCCTGCTCCACATTTGGTTGAAGCTGAAAAAGAAATTCACGCTAAGGCAGCAATGAGACCCAAGAACTTACGGTGAATTAGTGTAGCCAGTTGGGTCAGCTGTTATGCCAAGTCAAGGATTCAGTCTCTTTATTGCAGAGTCATTAGGGAAAGCAATATAACATCATGAGGAAGAGTTTGGGATCTGTAGTTATAGAGACCTGGGTTCAAATTCTGACTGTGTGAGTTTGGAATAGTTACTCACCCTCTCTGTGCCTAAGTTTCATTCTCTGAAAAATGGTTATTATACTCATTTCTTTTTCCTGGCACTACTATGAGGATTAGAAAGAGTATATGCAAAGCTCTTAACACAGTGTCTGGCATTTGGTAATTCATTGGAAATGATAGATTTTGAAAATAAAATCTTAGACCATAAGAAAAGATGCATCTCATATGAGCATTCCTTGGCAGTCTAGAAGCGTCTATGCTCCAGGCCTGACTGAGGTTCAGAAAAGAGAAGGGTGAGGAGGGAAAAAAAGTTCTCTTGGTCAAATAGTGTTCCCACATGCTAATGTATATACAGAGCTACCACCATCACATCATCTTTTTGTAAGCAAGAGGTTTTTCATATATTTTAACCATAAATGGGAGTTTCTTGGCAGGGCTATTTTGTGATAGACCAAGAATAAATTCATAGGAAGAGAGTAATCATGGAATAGACAAATTGGAGCCAATACACAGAATTTGGGATGTGAGCCAGAAAACACTAACAGGCCAGAGATAGACAATAAATAAAGCACAAGGGAAAGAAAAGAGAGACAGACTCCATAACTCTGTGTTCTGCTCAAGATTTCTTATCAATAACTGGAATAAAGACCAGAGGACAAATTAATTGAATTTGGGAGGGGCATACAACTTGGAAGGGATGGTTAAATAGCTTACATGACAGAATTAGGTTTCAAAAAGACCCAGAAAGAAATCCGACTTCCTGGTCTAATCAACATGGAAAAGCCCCTCGAACAACTAAAAAAAAAAATCTGACATAAAAAAAAAAATATAAAGACTTTAAAAGGTGGAAAGAAGAAGATGGACTTCACTAGGGAACCTAGGACTTCAGGAAGAACAAAGCCGTGAGTTCTCTGGGTTTCCCCTTGCCTCTGATGTATCCAGAACAAAGAGCCAGGAAAGTCTGCAACCTGGAACCATCAACAGGCACAAACAAGAAAAGCTCCTTGAGGGGCCCTCTCTCCCTACCCAAAGGACTAGAAAAAGGGTGGCCTAATACAACAGCAAACCTTTTTGACAACACCTGCCCCACCCCAGCTCAACACCAGTCTGTGTATCTACACCCCCACCCACACCACACTGAACTGATTACCGAAGCTATGTAGTAAGGCTTCCATGGGATGGTAGCATTATCTCTCCCAGTTCATGCTTCTTTCTCAAAATTGGTTTAAGCTCAAGTTCTTGCCTTTCCATTTCAAGTGGGTGCTTATATTATTGATTTGCATCATTTCTTATTTTCTAATGTAGTGCTGTAAATTCGAATGTAGAATTCAGTGCTGTAGATCTCCCTTCAGCACTACTGTAGTTGTGTCCCACAAATTTTAATGTGTTATTCTTTCACTGTTATTTTGTACAATGTTTTGTTTGATTTCCCTTGAGCCTCCTTCTTTGACCCATGGATTATTTAGAACTATGTTGCTTAGTTCCCAAGTGTTTGGAGATTTTTCTGTTATCTTTGTGTTAGTTTCTAGTTTCCAGTTGGTTTATAGTTTGATTCCACTGGGGCTGGAGAGCACACTCTGTGTGATTGGAACTCTTTTAAATTTGTTGGGGTTTGTTTTATGGCCAAAGACAGAGTCTATCTTGATGAATGTTCCATGGGCACTTCAAAAGTATGTGTATTCTGCTATTATTGGCCAGACAGTTCTGTAAATGTCCATTAGATACTGTTGGTTAATGATATGGTTGACTTCTTCTATACCCTTGCTTATTTTCCATCTAATTTTTCTATCAATTGCTTAGAATATGGCACTGAAGTCTCCAACTATAATTGTGGATCTCCTGTCCCTCGTTTTGGCTGTATTAGTTTTTGCTTCATGTAGATGAAACTCTGTTGTTTGATGAATACATGTTTAGCATCACTGTCTTCTTCATGCATTGATCCTTTTATCCTTATGTATATTCCCTCTTTTACGTGGTAAGTTTCTGTTTTCATTTGAAGTTTACTCTATATGACATTAATACAGCCACTCCTACTTTTAAAGAAAATTAATCAGTGTGCGATATATCTTTTCCTACCCTTTTACTTTCAACCTACTTATGCTGTTATGATTGAAGTGGGTTTCTTGGAGAGAACATTAAGTTGGGTCATACTATTTAATTTTTGGGCGTCCCTGGTGGCTCAGAGGTTAAAGTGTCTACCCACAATGCTGGAGACCTGGGTTCAATCCCTGGGTTGGGAAGATCCCCTGGAGAAGGAAATGGCAACCCATTCCAGTATTCTTGCCTGGAGAATCCCATGGACAGAGGAGCCTGGGGGGTTATAGTCCATGGGGTCACAAAGAGTCGGACACAACTGAGCAACGTCACTTACTCACTTACCATTCTCCTTTAAATTAATAGATTTAGACCAACAAAATTTAATACAATTATTGGTGTTAGGATTTAAATCTGTTAGCTTATTGTTTTCTCTTTGTTCTGTTTTTTCTTGCCTTCTTATGGATCACTTGAACATTTTCTAGAATTACATTTTGACTTATCTGTATTTGATGCTTTTGAACTGTGGTGCTAGAGAGGACTCTTGAGAGTCCCTTGGACACCAAGGAGATTAAGCTAGTCAATCCTAAAGGAAATGAACCCTGAATATTCATTGGAAGGACTGGTGCTGAGGGTGAAGCTCTAATATTTTGGTCACATGATGTGAAGAGACGGCTCATTGGAAGAGACCCTGATGGTGGGAAAGATGGAAGGCAGAAGGAGAAGGGGGTGACAGAGGATGAAATGGTTGGATGGCATCACTGACTCAATGGACATGAGTTTGAACAAACTCTAGGAGATGGTGAAAGACAGGGAGCAGTCCTTGGAGTAGCAAATAATCAGACATGATTTAGTGACTGAACAACAATATTTGAAAAATGAAGAGGATAAATTATCCTACCAACATTCTCTTTATGATGCCATATAAATTCTCTAAGATGATACAGGCTTTCTCTCCAATGCTTCTTACTTCCTCCTGAGCCCTCCCTGGAAGAATCTTTAACATTCTTATTTCTATCAACAGTCTGTCCAGGCCAATATATGATTTTTCTATCATGCTTTCCAAAAATTTTCCAGCCTCCACTCATTACCCACTTACAAAGTCACTTCCACTTAGTCATTTGTTACAGCAGTACCTCCCTGATAGAAAATCTGTATCAGTAAGGTTTCAGAGAAATAGAACCAATGTAAAATATATTTTGAGGTTTATTGCAAGAAATTGGCTTATGCAATTGTGGGGGCTGGCTAGACAAGTCTGAATTCCACAGAGTAGACCAACAGGAAGGGAACTCTTGGGACTCTCAGTCATGAGTTGAAGCTGCTGTCCAGAGGCAGAATTTCTTCTTCAGGGAAACCTTAACTCTACTGTCAAAAGCTTTCACCTGACTGAACCAGGCCCACCCAAATCACCTAGGATAATGTCCCTTACTCAAAGTCAACTGATCATACACTTTAAACACATCTACAAAATATTTTCATAGCAACATCTAGATTAGTATTTGATTGAATAATTGGGGTCTGTAGCCTAGCCAAGGACACATGATACTGGCCATCATAGACTGTAAATCATCACATTCATCTTTTAAAACTGTGTGATGGCATATACTAAAGCTAAACATATATGTCCTTTATGACCCAGCAAGTATCCTTCTAGGTTTAGACCTAAAATAAACCCATATATTTACCGAAAGGCATGTAAAAGAATGTTCATGACAGCATTTATTTGTATTAGCTTGAAATTGGAAACAACCCAATTCTCCATCAATGGGAGAATGAATTAACAAAGTGTGGCAATACATTCAATGAACTACTACTTAGAAGCAAAAAAGAACATCCTACTACTATTTGCAACAGTACAGATGACTCTCACAGGCACAATGGATGGGTCATTCATCCATTTGAATGACTTTGAAAGAAAGTCATTCAAAGTTGAGTACATTCTGTATGATTCCATTTATCTCAAGTTCAAAACCAGGCAAAACTAATCTACAGTGTAAGAAATCAGGATAGTAGTTACTTGGGGTGGGAGTTATTGACTGGAAAGAGGCACAAGGGAGCCTTTTGGGTGCTGGTAATGTTCTGTTTCTTGATCTGAATGGTGGTCACAGTGATGTGTGTGTGTGTGTGTGTGTGTGTGTGTGTGTGTGTGTGTTCCATGCGTGAAGATCAATCAAGCTGTATAATTAAGACCTCTGTGCTTAAATTATAGCTTAATAAAAAATTAAAATAGTAAAAACATCCAGAAAAGCTAGGAAAATGAGTTTAAACTAATAAAAACAGTCTTTAATGTCTAACAATTTTAAAGTAGAGCCTGAAGAAGACCTGATTTGGCAGCATGGGGAAAGACTTAGGGGCTTCAATTGACCACAAGTTCTGTGAGTCAGCAATATGACATGGCAATTTTAAAAGTGCAAGTAATTTAATTCACTTTAACAGATACAAAGTCTCTCTTATATTTCATCTTGTTGGTTCCAGCCCATAATTTTCAAATCTTTTTGGATCTTAATTCTGTTATGTAGGACAAAATGGGGTTGT
>NW_011479031.1:8173-10152 GCF_000754665.1 Bison bison bison | reverse complement strand
AAATGGGGTTGTAGAAAGAACACTTGGAAAATAAAGTCTTGGAATAATCTTTCTAAGACAACAATCTAAAGTTGAGCAAAAGTCCAATGAGTTGTTTTCTTTGTAACTGGACTTAGATTTAGAGACCAGATGCAACACATTTCAAAAGTTGTTGACAAATTTAAGAGAAACCAGAGGCCAAGAGTTAGGATGTTAATGAGTAGTAACACTGCCATATACAGAAGCACTTGAGACAAATAACTAAGGAAGGATGTGGAAGAGTTTTTATTCTGAATATTGGAAGGGCTGGCATTTGAAAGAGGGCATATCTCTTCACCACTAAGGACGGAGCTAAAGCTGCAGTAAGTGTAACCATGAAACTGACCTGGTTCCACTATATTAAGAAGGAATCTTAAAATTCAACATACAGAAAACTAAGATCATGCATCTGGTCCCATCACTTCATGGCAAATAGATGAGGAAACAGTGAGAGACTTTATTTTTGGGGGCTCCAAAATCACTGCAGATGGTGACTGCAGCCATGAAATTAAAAGACACTTGCTCCTTGGAAGAAAAGCTATGACCAACCTAGACAGCATATTAAAAAGCAGAGGCATTACTTTGCCAACAAAGGTCCATCTAGTCAAAGCCATGGTTTTTCCAGTATGTATGGATGTGAGAGTTGGACTATAGAGAAAACTGAATGCCGAAGAATTAATGCTTTTGAACTGTGGTGTTGGAGAAGATGCTTGAGAGTCCCTTGGAATGCAGGGAGATAACCCAGTCAATCCTAAAGGAAATCAGTCCTGAATATTCATTGGAAGGACTGATACTGAAGCTGAAGTTCCAATACTTTGGCCACCTGATACGAAGAACTGACTCATTGGAAAAGACCCTGAAGCTGGGAAAGATTGAAGATGGGAGGAGAAGGGGATGTCAGAGGATGAGATGGTTGGATGGCATCACCGACTTGATGGACATGAGTTTGAGTAAGCTCCGGGGGTTGGTGATGGACAGGGAAGCCTGACATGCTGCAGTTCATGGGGTCACAAACAGTTCGACATGACTGAGTAACTGAACTGAATTTTCATGCTAGGGTTTTTGTGAAAGAAGGCAAGCTGGGGACTTCCCTGGTGGTCCAGTGGCTAAGACTCCATGCTGTCAATGCAGGGGGCCCAGAGTCAATCTCTGGTCAGGGAACTAGATCCTGCATACCACAACTAAGGCCCAGGGCAGAGAAATACACATTTAAAAAAAGGAGGAGAGTGGGCCATCCTTCAGGAGTTTAACCAGTTGCTGAATGACCTTGGGCTAGGTGGTTTTCAGAGGAGTCCAGGTGCATTGTGCCTCTTTCCAGATATGCAGAAGCAAAGAATATCACTGAGGGGAAGGAAGGTGAAGTCTCAAAGAAAGGAAAATGTTGACACCTATGTTCAATCATTGGGCTTCCCAGGCGGCGCTAGTGGTAAAGAATCCAACTGACAATGCAGGAGACATAAGAGAAGACGGTTCAATCCTTGGGTCGGGAAGATCCCCCAGGGGAGGGCATGGCAACCCACTCCAGTATATTCTTGCCTGGAGAATCCCATGGACACATGAGCCTGTCAGTCTATGGTTCACAGGGTCACAAAGAGTTGGACACAACTGAAATAACTTAGCATGCACACATGTTTAATCATTACTCTCCATTTGCAATCTCTTAAATGTGGTCATTGGGGATGCCTGTAAAGGTAAATCATCACATATTTTTAACTAGAAGTGGACCAGAAATAGAAAGTAAGGTCGTTGTAACTTCCCCGAGGTGCTTCTGTAAAACAGAGCCAGTATCAACCTTCAGCATTATGTTTCCAGAAAAGAGAGATTAGTTTCAAATGCTGTCTAACCCCTCCAGTTTATTTATGGGACGACCCACTAAAAAATCTTGCCTCTGTGAAGCAGCATATAAAACACCTTATTGTAGAATGTTCTCTTCAACTACAATCCTCTTGTCCCTCCCAAAC
>NW_011479031.1:4270-7760 GCF_000754665.1 Bison bison bison | reverse complement strand
TATCTGTAAAGTACATAAAGTTATTAAAACACATTCTTTTACTAAAGGAGTACAAAACATTACATAAACAAATCAAGCTAGTAGCAAGCATATTTCATTTGCTTAACTAGCACTAAGGAAGTCACCAAAGCAAAGCATCTGATGGGCTGGCAGGCAGAAGGGGGATAATTTCAGGAATGGTATGACATGATAAATTGCCTCTGCTGTACATAATTTTCACTCCAGAAAATAATTCATCTCCCACTCTCATCACATTGTTCTCTCGATGCATATGTCAATTCCGTCATCTCCAGTGCCTCAGCAGGACCAATTTTGTCCTTTGTGGCTGGCATTCCAAAGATGCAAAACCATGAAAATAAAATAAACCCACTAAGCACAGCCTAATTTTGGACATCTTCTAAAATGCAAATGTCATTATTTGGGTCCCTTTTACATGTTTTCATGGAGAGTCTAGAGCACCCCATAGAATAATACCCTTTTGAGACAAGGCAGCTTGAGAGGAGGTATGAGCATCCACACCGTGACCCACTGGAGGCTTGGTTTAGAGTTCTAGCACTTACCAGATGTGTGAGTTTGAGCAGTTCACTTAACTCTTCCTCATCTGCAAAATATGGATATAATACGACTGACTTCCTAGGGTTGTTAAGAAAAGGCGGTGCCATGCATGTGAGGTGTCTACACACCATTTGTGTCTGTTGTTAGTAAGTGGTACTTGGTATCAGGATTCAGTGCTTTAACAAGTATGTATTGAGTACCTATTTGCCTAGCACTGTTCTAGGTGCTTGGAACACAGAAGTGAATAAAGAAACCAAAGTCCCTTCATTGTTCTAATCCTCTGAAAAATACCATTGGTAGCTTGATAGGGATTGCATTGAATCTTAATAGATCTTAAATTGACTGAAAGGAAACAAATAATAAAAAAAAAGTAAAAAGTGTAGCTTGTCACAAAGTGATAATGACTTTGGAAAAATCGTAGCAGGGAAATTGAAGATGGAGAGCTGGTGTTGAGAGTGGGGTGCAGGCTTTGATGGGTGGTCACCTATGATGGTGACGTGTAAGTAAAGACCTGAAAGAGGTGAATGAGTGAGCCAGGAGCCAGAAGGCTATCTTCAAGAAGTATGTTTCAAGCAGAGGGAACAACAACTCGAAAATCCTGAAACAGAAATGTATGTGGGGTGTTCAGAATAGCAGGGAGGCCAGTGTAGAGTGGTATGAATGATGGGGAGAGGAGTAGGAAATAAGGTCAGAGAAGCAATGCGGACAAGATCATGTAAGGCCATATATTGTCTGGCATGTTGTAGCAGGTGCTATGTATGTAAAAAAGTATTCTTATATAAGATCATCATCATTACCAGACACAAATATTTAAAGAACCACCTTTTTCTGTGTTAAAAGCTATAGAAGGTGCAAGGGTGACAGCAGAGAGATTTTTAAAATAACCAGATGAGAGACAATAGCAGCTGAGACAAGAGAAGCTGCAGTGGAGGTTGTGAGACACAGTCAGATTCTGGCTATAGTTTCAAGTTAGAGTCAGCAGAACTTTCTGATTTAGTAAACATGGGGTGTGAGTGAAACAGGGGAGTCAAAGATGATGCAAGGCTTTTGTGCCCCAGTAACAGGAAGGTTGGGCCTGTTGTAATCTGACCTGAAAACCATACAGGTGGAGCAGCTTCTAGGCGATGGGCAACTTCTTTTGACCATGTTAAAGTCTGTGATGTCTGTTAGACACTGAAACAGACAGGTTAAGTGGGAAGTTGGATATCCAAGTCTAGCATTTGGGGCAGAGGTCCATGCTGGTATTATCAGTGTATGAATTATATTAAAAGTTATGGAACTGGATCACCTAGGAGTAAGGACAAAGAGGAAGAGGAGCTGAGCCCTGGAACACTCCAATGTTGAGAAGTCAGGGGGAAGAATAGGCAAAGTCATGGAGATGGAAAGTAGATATATGGTTGTCAGGGGCTGAAGGTAGGGATGGAGAGTGACTGTTGATGGTTAAGGGGTTACTTTGGGGGGAGATGAAAATATTCTGGAACTGGATCATTGTGATGATTGCCAACTCCATGACTATCCTGTAAACCACTATAAAAGGGTAAGTTTTATGGTATATTAATTAAATCTCACTTAAAAAAAAAAGTTGGAGAGAAGAGGAGGATTCAACAAAGGAGACTGAGGCGTGGTCAGTGAGGTGGAAAGAAAACCAAGACAGTGGATTGTCCTGGAAAGAAAGAGGAAAAAATGTTTCAATAGAAGCATATCAAATGCTGTGGAGACCTTACCTACATTGCAGCTACATCATTAGATTTTGCATCATGAAGGTCACTGATGATCCTGAGAAGAGCCATTTAGGTGGAACAGTGGGAGTGAAGCCTTGACTGGAGTGAGATAGGGGAAAAAAATCCATTGGTCACTGTTGGAGGATGATGGGGATTCAACTCATTATTTTGAAAACTGGAAAGTAGAAAGAATCAACCCCCTCTCCTGCCTTTCTAGGAAAATGATACCACTATAAAACCATATAGCAGGTGAGGGGGCATTTTTCTCTGTAGAAGTATTTCTAGCTAAAAAGTGAAGATAGGATGATGGAATTCTAATAATGCCATGTTGCAATCCTCAGTGGAAATCTATGCATTAGATCAGCAATATTAGCAATAACTGCTAACATCAACCAGGAGGCATTATCATACTCCTGTATCTCTTAATGGAAGCACATGCCACCATCAATGAAACAGTCTTTCTTTAAAAAATATCAAACTAAATCTGATTAAACCTCTAGATTTGACTACCAATGTACATAAAACACAAGAGACAAAGGAGCATGTTAAATAAAACTACAAGGCTGCAGTCAGTAAGCTAGAGGATGTGGAGGATTTTAAAGGATAAACAAGTTCTTTCCAATAAAAGAATTCTAGGGGCAAAAAGAGAGATAGAAGTGGAATACTGATGACACTAAATGCTGGCAAGAATTTAGAGAAGCAGGAACTCTCACTCATTGCTGGTGGGAGTGTAAAATGGTACAGTCACTTTGGAAGACAGTTTGGTGATATCTTACAAAGTGAAACGTACTCTTACCATACGATCCAACAATCACGCTCCTTGGTATTTACCCTAAGGGGCTAATTTATGTCACGTGGATATTTATAGCAGCCTGATTCATAATTGTCAAAACTTGGAAGCAAGCAACCAAGATGTCCTCCAATAAGGGAGTGGATAAATGCACTGTGGTGCATCCAGAAAGTGGAGTATTATTCAGCATTTAAAAAGAAATGAGCTATCAAACCGTGAAAAGACAGGAAGGAAGCTTAAATGCATGTTACTACGTGAAAGAAGACTGTCTTCTAAAGCTACATACTGTCTGAGTCCAACTATATGATATTCTGGAAAAAGCGAAACTCTGGAGACGGTGAAAAGATCAGTGGTTGTCAGGGGCAGGGTGTGATGAATAGGCAGAACACAGGAAAATTTAGCCACATGATATTATAATGATAGA
>NW_011479031.1:541-2223 GCF_000754665.1 Bison bison bison | reverse complement strand
GCTCCTCCGTCCATGGGATTTTCCAGGCAAGAGTACTGGAGTGGGGTGCCATTGCCTTCTCTGAAGGAAGACTTACAAATGGCTAATAAACACATGAAAAGATGCTCAGCATTGCTCATTATTAGAGAAATGCAAATCAAAACCACAATGAGGTGTCATCTCACACCAGTCAGAATGGCCATCATCAAAAACTCTACAAACAATAAACATCGGAGAGGGTGTGGAGAAGAGGGAACCCTCTTACAGTGTTGATGGGAGTGCAAACTGATACAATCACTTTGGACAATGGTCTGGAGATTCCTTAAAAAACTAGGAATAAAACTACCATACAGGGACTTCCCTACTGGCCCAGTGGTTAAGACTTCACCTTCCAATACAGAGGGTGCTGGCTCAATCCCTTGTCAGGGAGCTAAGATCCCATATGCCCTATGGCCAAGAAACTGGAACATAAGCAACAGAAGCAATATTGTAACAAATTCAATGAAGACTTAAAATTAAAAACAAAAACAAAGAACTACCATACGACCCAGCAATCCTACTACTAGGCATATGCCCTGAGGAAACCAGAGTTGAAAAAAGATGCACGTACCCCAGTGTTCATTGCAGCACTACTTTCAATAGCTAGGACATGGAAACAACCTATATGTCCATCAGCAGATGAATGGATAAGGAAGTTGTGGTACATATACACCATGAAATATTACTTAGATATAAAAAGGAATGCACTTGAGTCAGTTCTAACGAGGTGGATGAACCTGGAGTCTATTATACAGTATGAAAAAAGAAAGAGAAAGACAAATACTGTATATTAACACATATATATGGAATTTAGAAAGATGGTACCAGTGATCCTATATGCAGGGCAGTGAAGGAGACACAGACATCAAGAACATACTTTTGGACTCTGTGGAAGGAGAGGGTGGGATGATTTGGGAGAACAGCATTGAAACATATACATTACCATATGTAAAACAGATAGCCATTGGGAGTTTGATGTGTGACACAGAGCACCCAAAGCTGGTACTCCGTGACAACCTGGAGGCATGGGGTGGGGAGGGAGCTGGGAGCGGTGCTCAGGAGGGAGGGGAGACATTTATACCTATGGCCGATTCATGTCAATGTATGGTAAAAAAAAATTACAATATTGTGCAGTAATTATCTGCCCATTAAAATTTAAAAAAAAATTTAAAAGAGACATGTTTGTTCACTGAACAGAATGAAATGACTGGCTTGGAAGAAGGATTGTTATAGCTATGTCCTTCAGTAGGAACAGAGGGTAGGGATCTAGTGAGGAATTGGAGTGGTTGCTCTTAGAGAGAAAACATACATTTTCCAAAGTAACAGATTTGGTTGTGGGAGCTTTAGGAAGCTCTTTTTCTCTTCTGCTCACTTCTATTTTCTCAATGAAATAGGACACTAGATCACTAACTGAGAGTGAAAAATGGGAGAAGAGGTGTTGGAGGCCTAAAGAGAGAGGAATAGATGTGACATGGTCTTCCACAGGAGTTGGAGAGTGAATGTGTAGGAAAACAGTTTGGTTGCCAGACAACTCCAAGGATCCACTTGTGGCTGCTGCTGCTGCTAAGTCGCTTCAGTCGTGTCCGACTCTGTGTGACCCCATAGGCGGCAGCCCACCAGGCTCCGCTGTCCCTGGGATTCTCCAGGCAAGAACACTGGAGTGG
>NW_011479031.1:0-441 GCF_000754665.1 Bison bison bison | reverse complement strand
AGTGAAAAGTGAAAGTGAAGTCGCTCAGTTGTGTCCGACTCTCAGTGATCCCATGGACTGCAGCCCACCAGGGTCCTCCGTCCATGGAATTTTCCAGGCAAGAGTACTGGAGTGGGATGCCATTTCCATCTCCGCCACTTGTGGCTAGCCGTCATGAATTTAAAGTGAGATCAGATAATGTGGTTTTGTATTTTCCTTCAGCCACAGTTCAGCTGCAGGTGCAGAGCAAGTAGAGAGGTGCACTTAACCAGGTTTGGGTTTTGCCAAGTAAGTCTGCAGATATGAGAAGGGCATTAAGCTGGAGCGTATGCAAGAGAGTGATTACAATGATCGAGTATGGAGTGCAGGTTCAGTAAGGAGGGGACAGAAGACATCAAGTAGATGCAGGACAGGGAAAAGGTCGTAGGATCAATGGATGGGAAGTTTCATGGGGTCAAAAGA
>NW_011479030.1:19372-20169 GCF_000754665.1 Bison bison bison | reverse complement strand
TTGTGGTTAGGCGCATAATCTGTGGATTTTATTTATTTATTTTTTCCTCCCGGTTATGTTGCCCTCTGAGATTCTGAAACTCCCCACAGACCTGCCCATGAGAGGGTTTCCTGGTGTTTGGAAACTTCTCCTCTTTTAAGACTCCCTCCCTGGGTAAGGTCTCCATCCCTAACTCTTTTGTCTCTCTTTTTATCTTTTATATTTTGTCTTATCTCCTTTTGAAGACAATGGGCTGTCTTTCTGGGTGCCTGGTGTCCTTCACCAGCGTTCAGAAGTTGTTTTGTGGAATTTTCTCAGTGTTCAAATGATCTTTTGATGAATTTTTTGGAGAGAAAGTGGTCTCCACATCCTATTCCTCCTCCATTTTTGCGCTCCTCTCATTGTGGTTTTGATTTGCATTTCTTTGATAATAAGTGATGTTGAGAATCTTTTCATGTGTTTGTTAGCCATCTGTATGTCTTTTGTGGTGAAATGTCTGTTTAGTTCTTTGGCCCATTTTTTGATTGGGTTGTTTATTTTTCTGGTATTGAGCTGCTTGTATATTTTTGAGATTAATTCTTTGTCAGTTGTTTCATTTGCTATTATTTTCTTCCATTCTTTTTTTTCTTTTTTTAAATTTATTTTATTTTATTTTTTAACTTTAAAATATTGTATTGGTTTTGCCATACATCAACATGAATCCGCCACAGGTATACATGTGTTCCCCATCCTGAACCCTCCTCCCTCCTCCCTCCCCATACCATCCCTCTGGTCATCCCAGTGCGCCAGCCCCAAGCATCCAGTGTCATGCATCGAAC
>NW_011479030.1:14219-15672 GCF_000754665.1 Bison bison bison | reverse complement strand
TGATGAGAAAGATTGAAGGCAGGAGGAAAAGGGGATGACAGAGGATGAGATAGCTGGATAGCATCCCTGACTCAAAGGACATGATTTTGAGCAAACTCCAGGAGATGATGAAAGTCAGGGAAGCCTGGCATGCTGCAGTCCATGGAGTCACAATGAGTCAGACAAGACTGAGTGACTGAACATCAACAACAACAGTATGTTGGTGGTAGCATCTCTTTGTGGTTTTAATTTGCATTTCCTTTATGACAAACAATATCAAACATTTTCAAGTGTTTATTGGTCACTCTCATATCTTCTTTGATAAATTGTATGTTCAAATATTTCACCTGATTTTTATTCTGTTGGTGGTCCTATATTTGTTCTATAAGAGCTCTTTATGCATCCTGAATACAAGTCCTTTATCGTATTTGTGATTTACAAATTTTTCATCCTAATATATAGCTTGTATTTTCATTTTCTTAATAGTATCTTTTGAAAAGCAATGATGTGGGATTTCTCTTTTTTTAATGAATTCTTTAAGTTTCATGATTTTTGTGTCTTATTGAAATTTTTTTGCCTAACCCAAGGACATAGGGAGTTTTCCCTCAGTTTTCCTCTAGAAGTTTTATAGTTTTTGGTTTTACATTGGTTTTACATTTAGGTCTGGTATCCACTTCTCATTATATTTTGTATATTATGTGAGTTAAGGTTTGATAATCTTTTTTGAAGGGGGTATGGATTTACAAGTTTTCAACCACTCTTTTTTGAAATGTTGAAAGATTATTCTTTGTGCATTGAATTACCTCAGCATCTTAATCAAAAGTCAACCAAATTTGCATGTGTGTGTACATATATATACACATATAATGCAATATATAATATATATTTCTGAACTCTCTATTATGTCCATTGATCTATATGTCCACACTTTCACCAATATCACATGTTCTTAACTTCTGTAGCTTAAATAGTAAATCTATATAGAGCAATTTCATGGCCATTATCTTATTTGACCCTTATAACCCTCAATCTAGAATTGCCAATGATTACTAGTATTATATCCATTTTATTGATGAGTATATACAATCACAGGTTAATTGTCCTGCCCTAGTTTACACAATTATCAGTAGGTCTGACACTAAAATCCTCCCAAACCTAGTTTATTTTTCTTTTCCTACACAACTAGGAAAAATAGTGAAGAGAGACTGAGTTTCAAATCATTGTAAATTTTGAGATATTTTCTGAATAACAGACTCTTACATAAGGGTGGGGGGTTCAGCAAACTATTTGATAGTCTTATGAAAAATTTCAGTCCCTCTTTGTTACAGAATAATAACCTTTTTACTTCTCAGTGTTTGACTTTGTGAATGATACGTTCAGCATTACTGCATCTGCTATTGCTCTTTACTTGGGGTAAATTGGGCTCTATCTATTCTTAATCCTAATCTGAATGCTAATTAGCTTTACTGTAGGA
>NW_011479030.1:9218-10404 GCF_000754665.1 Bison bison bison | reverse complement strand
TACTCCAAAAGAGAGATGAGCAATCCTCTAGAAACATCATTACACAGCCAAATTCACTGGTTCAGCAGAGCCTTTGTGAATGCTTGACCATAGCCTAAGGAAAGAAAAAAAAAATCACTTGGACTTTTAAAATGCTAAAATTTTATCTAAAATAGAATAGCTGAACTTTTCCCCTAATTGCTTTATTATTTCTCCCACTGAAGTTCAAAATAGTCTTGTGAACTGTATTTTAGTGTGATGGACAGTATAACCGGGCAGGGGTATTTTAATAAGTTATATACAATTTTAAAGTCCTCTAGCAGTGATCACTGAACAATCAAAACTGGTATGAAAATCACTTATCTCAGACACTTCAGAGCATTTGGTTCAGAGTAGTTGCTCATTTCTCTCCTTACTCCCTGTTTGTAGGTTGCACTCTACATAATCCACACTCTCAAGATCTAATATTTTATTACTTCCTTAATAGTATATGATGAGTTTTTCTCTTAGAAAAGATGTTGTATAAAGTTCTGAGAGAGAAATGCTCCTTTCTTTAAATCTGTAAGAATAAATCAATGTGAAAGGACCACAACTATAAAGTTGGAAAAATATGTCCAAATACTAATTCAAAACAATTGATTTTTCTGACTTAGGCATTGCTGTCAGATTTACCTCCTGAATTAGAAGAGATGGATTTCAATCATGCCTCGCCGGAGCCTGATGATACCTCATTCAGTGTGTCTTCTTTATCAGAGAAAAATGCCTCAGACAGTTTGTGATTAGGGTGGGGAGGGATATATGATACAGCCTTTTGGCTACCCAACAGGTATGCATTTCAAGATAGTTGCATTGTGCTGCCCCAAAATTCTTCAGTTGGAAAAATATATTGTTGAAGCAATGTATTCTGTGAAAGATGAACCAGATATAATGGCTGTGGTGCAAAATGGTACTGATGGTACAAAAAAAAGTTTGTAAAATTTAAAAGCATTGTTTGAGAGTTTTTTTCCAAACTGATGGAACTCTGGAGGAAAATGTATTTAATTTTGAGCAGTTTAGCTAGGAAATGCATAACGCCTGATTTCTGAAAGTTCTTTTTTGTTTGTTTGTTTTATAGATGAATCTTAGTTTTAGTAATAGCTTTGACCAGAGACACAAAAAGATATTTCAACATAGTTTATCAAGTTACTGAAGCTTGACTAGTCTTCTT
>NW_011479030.1:3886-5895 GCF_000754665.1 Bison bison bison | reverse complement strand
GAATTTTTCCTTTTTTTTTTTTTTTTACAAATATTAAATTTTCATTCCCATCCCCAAAATGCCAAATTCTGATAGATTAGCTTTTTAAGGGAGTTCTTAGTACCATTATGTCTAAATGACGAATAAAAAGGTTTATCTTTGAAGCTGGTATTATCCTTGGCAGACAGCACTGTATCATGCTCTTCACCAAGCTATACTCTGTGGTGTTAAAATGGAGGAGGCTACTAACTTGTGAGCCTATAGTCAACATACCATTGCCCCAAACAAACCTTTATTAGGAACATATTTGTGGAAGGATAAAAGAGAATAAAATGATATTTTCATGGAAACATATTTGGATTGTTCCATTAAAGTGTACTGAGTATATATTGTTTGATATTGAAATTTTATGTTGTATTAACTTGCTAATTTCTTTTAGTATCTTGTGTCCCACTTTACTAGCACTACCTCTGAAACATACTATCATGTTAAAACCATATCAGACAGTAATGTGAACTTTTTGTAGAGTTTTTATTTAAACTTTTATAGAGGCAATAAATGATTTCCAGCTAATAGAAACATCTCTTTCTTTCAATGTTTATTTTTCTACAGATAAATTTTTCCTCCCCAAGATAAAGTTCTGATAAAAAGACTAAAAAATGAAGAGAATAATAAGGTATTTGGAGGCAGAGAAAGGAGAACATGGAGTGCTCAAATGGAAATTTGGATGATTACCTAGCTGACATGTGTATCATCCTTAATTGACTTCACATAACAGAGAATTACTTCAACACCAGTGGAATAGAATGAATATTCATTAATAGACAATAAATTTGTCCATGATAGTATATTCAAATGGTAAAGCCAGCAAGTGAATAACCACAGTTTAAACAAAGAATGCTATTTTTACAACATTCAAGTGGCAATGTTTCATTGAACTTCTAGCTCTCTTTGACACTGGTTGAATATCCTTTTAATTTGGATGAAATACACCCATACATTTTTGGTTAAAGTCTTATGCCAGTTAAAACTTTTCATGTTATCAAATGGGTGAGGGCAAGGGATGAGCTTCAAATAGCACATCAGCAGTTTTCTTTCCCAGTTGATACGTTTTCAAGAATCCTTGAAGGCTCTTCAAATGACCCAAGTCTTTCTCATATCTGCAAAAACATTGGCTTAAGGTGGTGAAATCCTTTGATTTTATAAAAATGAATAGGAATCATTACAAATATATTTAAAAAACAAGTCAATGGTTGAGTATGTCTATAAAATTGAATGATGTTTTTCAAACATTTTGAGACTATTTTTTATATTTCTTGTTTATATCATACTATAAAGATAATACATGTTCATTGTAGACATTTTATAAAATACAGATAAAAGAAAAGCACGGAAAAAACTATCACAATATTGTAAAGTAATTATCCTCCAATTAAAGCAAATTAATTTTTAAGAAAGAAAACATGCAATTCCACCCCCTAATAATAAGCATTGTTAACATATTAGTATATCTAATTCCAGTCATTTATTCTGCATATTACATATATCCAGCAATACAGGAATTATACTGATTTTACAGTTACAAGTCCTGCTTTTTTTCTTAACAATTTATTGAAAGCATTTTCCCAGGTGACCAGGGGATTTTCTGTTTTTTAATTGATACAAGAAAAAGCAAACCTGCTACTAATGAAAATGCATTTATTCTAGAGAAATAACAAGTATCTACTTTACATAAATATTATATACTTTTTACCATAGATTTATAACAAATGATACTATTTCTTTACTTTCACGATAATAAAGTAGCTGTATTTTGAATGCAAGTTATAAGGTACTTCTCCTTAATACTTCTACCTAAGTAATGTTTTTATCATCTATACTAGTAATCTATTCTAAACCTGATCTGCCTCTTCAGAAATTTGTATGAAGGTCAGGAAGCAACAGTTAGAACTGGACACGGAACAACAGACTGGTTCCAAATAGGAAAAGGAGTTCGTCAAGGATGTATATTGTCACCCTGTTTATTTAAC
>NW_011479030.1:0-410 GCF_000754665.1 Bison bison bison | reverse complement strand
CCATGAGTTGCAGCACGCCAGGCCTCCCTGTCCATCACCAACTCCAGGAGTTCACTCAGACTCATGTCCATCGTGTCAGTGAGGCCATCCAGCCATCTCATCATCTGTCATCCCCTTCTCCTCCTGCCCCCAATCCCTCCAAACATCAGAGACTTTTCCAATGAGTCAACTCTTCACATCAGGTGGCCAAAGTATTAGAGCTTCAGCTTCAGCATCAGTCCTTCCAATGAACACCCAGGACTGATCTCCTTTAGGATGGACTGGTTGGTTTTCCTTGCAGACCAAGGGACTCTCAAGAGTCTTTTCCAACACCAGAGTTAAAAAGCATCAATTCTTTGGCGCTCAGCTTTCTTCACAGTCCAACTCTCACATTCATACATGACCACTGGAAAAACCATAGCCTTGACTAG
>NW_011479029.1:14271-15210 GCF_000754665.1 Bison bison bison | reverse complement strand
CTTTCTTCTCAACATTTTGTTAGTTTTATTTGAATTGTCTTAATCCCCACTTGGCACTTTGCTTTAGATTTATTTTCCAATTTGTCCTTTAGTTAGTTTTGTTCTTAATTGGTAGGCCTCACTTTTGGTTTCCTTTGTTCGCTGGGTCAATCTATTGTATTCTACTTTTGTTGTACTCTTGATTTTGCATTTGGGTGTGTGCCGGGAGCCACCACGGAAGATCCCACCCATGACAAAGGTCATGCGGACAGGACCTGACAGGCAAAGGCAGAACAGGACAAATCTGTCTGTCTACTGTTTATTATATTATGCCTTTCACCAACTCTTCTGACATTTACAGGGTGCTCTCCCTGGCCACCTTTGTCTAAAGAAAATCAACTTAGGGCTCTAGTTACTAAGTCTCCTGGGCTTGAAAGGAACATTTTTAATTTAACCCCTCTATTAATATTTTAGCTTACTTGGCAGGTTTATCCACACTCTTGCAACTAACGCACATGATTATTCACAACACCCCAAGCATAACCTTCGAGTGATAAAAAAGCTTCATTAAAATAATACTGCATTGTTAAGCCACTGTTTGCTACCGAGTTTCCTTGTCCTTTACCCAATATGCTCCTGGGAGTGCATTAGCAAAAATAGTTGGTATGCAAGAAAAAGAAGCAATAGCCTTGGAATTAGCAACATAAAACCCTTGAGTTAGTAAATTCTTTCTTTGTTGTAACCCACTGTACCTTTGCTCCGTAAGAATGTAGCTCTGTTTCCTGAAGGGGACTGCAGACTGGAAAGATAAATGGAAAGCAGGTTTTCTGGGTGGCCAACCTTTATCAAGAAAGAGTTACAAAATGTTAACAGGCCACAGAGCTGGAAGATGATGTGCACAACAAAAGACCCTTGTTTATGAAAAGCTATGAAGAAAATGTCCTGGTTTTGATAAAGGTG
>NW_011479029.1:8838-10421 GCF_000754665.1 Bison bison bison | reverse complement strand
AGGCCTGAGGCCTCTGTGACCAGAGCAAGTCCCGTGTCAGAGGCTTTATTGGCTTTCTGTGTAAACCAAGGAGTATCAGTCTCTTTCTCCATTCTTTACTTCCATCTCTCTCACCAACACCATTCATCCTGAGGGTATCCCTGGATCCTGCTGGGACTGGACCCCGGCATATTCCTTTGCACTAATCATTGAGGAAAGCTTTCTTATTTCTCCTTGCTTTGGAACTCTGCTTTCTTTGGAACTCTGCATGCCAGATGTTTATATCTTTCTTTTTCTCCTTTGCTTTTCTCTTCTTCTTTTCACAGCTATTTGTAAGGCCTCCCCAGACAGCTATTTTGCTGTTTTGCATTTCTTTTCCATGGAGATGATCTTGATCTCTGTCTCCTGTACAATGTCACGAACCTCTGTCCATAGTTCATCATGCACTCTATCTATCAGATCTAGTCCCTTATATCTATTCATATTTGTACAGTGTAGGACACCTCATACAAACAACAGACAAGAGAAAAATACAAACCCAATCATTAGCAGACAGGATTACCACCTCACTCAGCCCTTCACAGCAAAATAATAATAATAAACAGCACAAATCTCACCCAATACAAAGCTTACACAAACCACTGGATGAATGTTAGGTGGCAGAAACCAAAAGAAAGAAAGAACTTGACTTTGTATCCTGGGAAAAGGAGACCTTAAACACAATAAGTTTTACAAAATTATAAAAATGCAGAGAAATGCTGCACAAATAAAGGAACAAACTAGAAACACTGAAGTCCAAATAAATGAAGAGAAAAAGGAAAACTGCCTGAAAAAGAATTCAGAATAATGATAGTAAAGATGATCCAAAAACCTTGAAAACAGAATGGAGAAAATGCAAGAATCAATTAAGAAAGATCTGGAAGAATTAAAGAATAAACATACAGAGATAAACAGCAAATTTACTGAAATTAAAAATTCTCTCGAAGGAATCAACAGTATAATATCTTAAGCAGAAGAACAAATCAGTGAGTTGGAAGGTAAAATTGTGGTAACAACTGCTGAAGTTGAAAAATAAAGTAAAAATAACAAAAAGGATTGAGAATAATATCAGACACCTCTGAAACAATATTAAATGCACTGATATTCAAGTTTTAGGGGCCCCAGAAAAAGAGAGAGAAACAAAGCGAATGAGAAAATTTTTGAAGGGATTATAGTTGAAAAATTCCCCAACATGGAAACGGAAATAGTCAATCAAGTCCAAGAAGTGCAAATAGTCCTATAGGGGACAAACCCATGGAGAAACACACAAAAACACGTACTAATCAAATTGACAAAGATTAAACACGAAAGAAGAATATTAAGAATAGCAAGGGAAAAGCAACAAGTAACGTATAACAGAAACCTCATATGTTTAACAGCTGATCTTTCAACAGAAGCACTGTAGGCCAGAAGGGAATGACAGGATATATTTGAAGCACTGAAAGGGAAAAATTTACAAGCAAGTTTACTGTACCTGACAAGGATCTCCTTCAAAATTGGTGGACAATTCAAAAGCTTTTCAGACAAGCAAAAGATAAGAGAATTCACTACCACAAAACCAGGTT
>NW_011479029.1:4575-5932 GCF_000754665.1 Bison bison bison | reverse complement strand
TTTTAAGTTTAATTAAGTACCATTTGTTTATTTTTGCTTTTATTTCCATTACTCTGGGAGGTGGGTCAAAGAGGATCCTGGTGTGATTTTATGTCAGAAAGTGTTTTGCCTATGTTTTCCTCTTGGAGTTTTATACTTTCTGGTCTTATATTGGAATCTTTAATCCATTTTGAGTTTATTTTTATGTATGGTGTTAGAAAGTTCTAGTTTCATTCATTTAAAGTAGTTGAGCAGTTTCCCCAGCAGCACTTGTTAAACACATAGGTTTTTTGTTTTGTTTTGTTTTGTTTTGGTATATTCTTGTCTTTTTTGTCAAAGATAAGCTGTCCATAGGTGCATGGGTTTATCTCTGGGCTTTCTATGTTGTTCCATTTATCTATATTTCTCTCTTTGTGCCAGTACCATACTGTCTTGATTACTGTAGGTTTGTAGTATAGTGTGACATCAGGCAGGTTGATTCCTCCAGTTTCATTCTTCTTTCTTCAGATTGCTCTGGCTATTCAAGTTTTTTGTATTTCCTTACGTTTCTGAAATTATATGTTCTGGTTCTGTGAAAAATACTGGTGGTAGATTGATAACTACTTTAAATGTAAACAGGTTAAATGCTCCAACCAAAAGACAGAGTTGCTGAATGTATACAAAAACAAGACCCATGTATATGCTGTCTTACAGAAACCCACTTAAGACATAAAGCACATACAGACTGAAAGTGAGAGAATGAAAAAAAAAAAAAACCACCATATTCTATGCAAATGGAAAGCAAAAGAATATTTTAGCAGCAATCCTCATAATCAGACACAATGGACCTTAAAATAAGAATACTACAAGATATAAGGAAGGACACTACATAATGATCAAGGGATTAATTGAAGAGGCAGTCATAACAATCGTAAATATATATGCACTGAACACTTTATTGCCAAATTCACACTTAAAGTGAAGAAAGTAGGGAAAACCACTAGATCATTAAGATATGAACTAAATAAAATTCCTGACGATTATACAGTGGAAGTGACAAATAGATCCAAGAGAATAGAACTAATAGACGAAGTGCCTGAAGAATAATGGACAGAAGTTCGTGACTTTGAACAGGAGGTAGTTATCTGGACACTCTCCAAGAAAAAGAAATATGAAAAGGAAAAATGGTTCTCTGAGATGGCCTTAAAAATAGCTGAGAAGAAAGAGAAGTAAAAGGGAAAGGAGAAAAAGAAAGATATACCCATTTAAGACAGAGTTCACACGAATAGAAAAGAAAGATAGAAAGCCTTCCTTAGCAATAGAATGGGAAAGACAAACGATCTCTTCAAGAAAATTAGAGATACTGAGGGAGTATAAAGATGGGCACAATAAAGGACAT
>NW_011479029.1:0-777 GCF_000754665.1 Bison bison bison | reverse complement strand
TACAGACTTGATGTACTCCTTTCCCAATTTGGAACCAGTCTGTAGTTCCATGTCTGATTCTAACACTTGCTTCTTGACCTGCATACATATTTCTCAGAAGGCAGGTAAAGTGGACTTCTATTCCCATCCTATGAAGAATTTTCCACAATTTGCACTGATCCTGATGTGCTACAGCCCATGGGACCAAAAAGACACCAAAAAGACCAAAAAGGCACTCAGACACCACTGAGTGACTGAACTGAAATAAATTTAACACAGTCAGAGGCATTGGTGTGCTTATTAAAGAAGAAGTAAATGTTTTCCTGGAAGTCTCTTGCTTCTATGATCCAATGGATGTGGACAATTTGATCTCTGGTTCCTCTGCTGTTTCTAAATCCAGCTTTAACATCTGGAAGTTCTAGTTCTGTACCCTTGAAGCCTCGCGTGGAGAATTTTGAATATTATTTTGCTGGTAATTTAGATAAGTGCAATTGTGAGGTAGTTTGAATGTTCTTTGACATTGCCCTTCTTTGGGATTGTAAAGAAAACTGACCATTGGACTGGAAAAGGTCAGTTTTCAATGGAATATTACTCAATCAAAAAAAAGGACACATTTGAGTCACTTCTAATGAGGTGGATGAATCTAGAGCATATTATACAAAGTGAAGTAAGTCAGAAAACAAAAGATATATGTTGTATCCTAATGATTATAAAATGGAAGTGAGAAAGAGATTTAAGGGACTAGATCTGATAGATAGAGTGCTTGATGAACTATGGACGGAGGTTCATGACATTGTA
>NW_011479028.1:8805-13361 GCF_000754665.1 Bison bison bison | reverse complement strand
TGTGGCTGGACTTTAGGCAAGTGCCTGATTCTCTGGCCTGAACTCACCTAACTTACACTCTCATTCAGGTTTTCCTTCATTCTCCTGACCTTAGGACCTTTTTATGATGCATTTATTTATCTTCCCTGAGGTCCAAGGACCTGGCAAGTCAACACATGAAAGAATGCCATTTGCTGTACTCAAGAAAACCACCATAGATTTGATAATACTATCTCATAGAATGAGGTGTTGAGTCAGGAGCTGAATTTTCTTTCAACTGCTATTGAGCCCTTTGAGCACCCTTTTGGGGACCATTTCATAGATAAATTACTATAATGCAATATGTTCCTTCAACTTTTTTCCTGTAGGGTGCTGAATGCCTTTTGATGTCTTCAGGATGTCTCTTGAACCTTACTACCAACATTGTGCTAAGACACAGTCATGGGTTATTGGCATATGTATGGCCGATCTTCATTACCATGAGTTGCTGAGCAATTTAAGTTTTCACTGTGCATAATATATGCAAGATAAAATCTCCTTTCGTATGGTAAAGCCTTGATAAAGTCATGCGAATTAGCTTTGGAACCTCCTCCCAGACACATCATCTTTTAGAAACCATGCTTAAAAATAAAAATTGCTCTTGATGCACATGAGTAAATAAAGTAGTGATGATCAGAAAGTACAAAGGAGCTTGTGATAAAAAAGCGAAGGTCTGCAAGTCCACCACTTCCCACTCCCCAGTTGTGCTTCTCCCGGTAGATCATTTTAATAATTCCTGCTTGCATTGGTTTGGCAGTTACTGTGTTATATGTAAATCAAGTGCACAGTCTGCTATTTCAATAATTCATCAACTACAGACATCACCAAGTGACCACGTTCTTCTTACAGAAGAGAATTTAACTCGTTCACAAGTGTCTTCAATCTGCCCTCGCTTTCTTTCTTTCAGATTTTATACTTTCTTTAGATTTTTAGTTCCTTAATTGAAGACTCTAGTAGCTTCAAATAATGTACTTAACCCTCAGTTTCTTCTCAGACACTTTAGCTTTTCTTTCTCTTATTACCACATCTATCCTTCCCTTCCTTCAACCTCTCTTCCTCATTTCTACATCCCACTCTAGCCAGATTTATAATTATTTACATCAACTTTTGGAAACCTATAAAACATGTTCTGCTTTGAAAAGCAATACAAGTCTTTTACCTTTTAATGAATCTCTAATAATTTTGATTATAGGCCCACAGTTCTTCACTGAGTGTAAGCTAGACCAGAGAAGGAGATTAATCCTGGTGTCAAGTCCAAATCCTCTTTTTGTCTTTATACCACTAATTTATGAAAGTCCTGTCACATTTGAATTTGACTTGTGTTTGATCTATGCATCAAACTCTCTCTCTCTCATACACACCCGCACACCCACACACACACACACTGAAATGGTTGCCAGGCAATTGATCATTAAGCCATTTAATCTTGTGATTATTTATACAATGGCTGTTCTTATAACCTTTATTTTACACCTAGGAAAAGTTTGGTAACAAGAACTTAAATATCAGGCAAGGTTTCATATAGTGTAAGTGGCAGAGCCCGGAATTGATTCAAAGAAAGGCAGTCTTATTCCAGAATTGGTCCTGGTGACCAATATGTTATTCTACAAGTGTCTCTCTTTCAGTTTATCAGAATCTATAACTATTGCCAAATTAATCCATGCTGTCAAGACAGGTGGAACAGCACACAAATGTATGAATAATGGTTGACAATCACCTTACTTTCAAAACCTCCATCAATCCCAGACATCACAGGTTATAGAGAATAAAATTATCTGCTTGATTTTATTTATACTTTCCTCAAGTTCATACAAATCTATAAAAACAGACTGACATTTCCCTGAGTAGATATTCTTTTATTTTGTAAAAATGATTACAATTTTCTGTGACCTTCTACATTCACAGAACAGGTTAACACATGTAGATTAAATTAATTCTGTTTTATTAAAATGTGCTCTAGGGAACAAACTGGAATTTATGCAACAATGCCCTGATTGTTTCAGATGTTTTGTTTTTAATTTTTGCAGAAAAGTCATTCTTACCTTTGCTCTCCTTTCTGTAACATGTCTTTTTAGTCTCAGCCTGCTTTTAAGTATTTCAGCTTATTATTGTTTTCAAAATGAATTAAGTAATGGTGAGCCTTAGTGAGCCTTTTATTGCTTTCTGCTTGGAATTCATAGACCTTCTTGGAGCTGTGAGTTAATAGTTTTGCCTCATATTTGGAACATTTTCTACTATTAAATGCTCAGATATTTTTCTGTCCCTTCCTCACTTTCTCCTTTTTCTTCAGTGACGACAATTCCATGTAGGTTTGGTGACTTGATATTGTCCCACAGGTCAATGAGGCACTTTCTGTTTGTCTCATTTTTTAAAAGCTTTATTGAGGTATAACTGACATACAACAAAATGCATGTTTAAAGTGTACAACTTGATATGTTCTGACACATGACCCATGAAATCATCTCCACAGTTAAGACAAGAAACATTTCTTCATGCCCCTTGCAACCCCTACCCCCAATGCTCCCTGACACTTCCCTCCCCATCACTAGGAAGGAACACTATTAGATTACTTTGCATTTTCTAGAATTGTACATGATTTATTATTGTCACACAGACACGCATGCATGCACACGCATGATGATATAATCTTTTCTTGATCTGACTTCTTTCAGTCGGAGTAATTATTTTGAGATTTATCCACGCATCAGTAGTTCATTACAATTTATTGCAAACCAGTATTCCATTCTCTGACATACAGTCATTTATGCCTTCACCTACCATCAGACATTTGGGATGTTTCTAATTTTTAGTTATTGCAAATAAAGCTGCCATGAACATCCATGTACAAGTTTTGTGTGGCTTGGGTAAATACCTAGGAATGGAAAGGCTGAATAATATGGTAGGTGTGTATTCAGTTTTACAATGAACTACAAAAATAGTTTTCCAACGTGGTTGTATATTTTACATTTCCATCAGTGGTATGTGATGGTTCTAGTTCCTTCAGATCTTAGCTCACACTGGCTATGGAGAGTCGTTTAAATTTTAGCTATTCTAATAGTTGTGTGGGCTTTCCTGGTGGCTCAGATGGCAAAAAATCTACCTGCAATAAGGGAGACCTGGGTTCAATCCCTGGGTTGGGACGATCCCCTGGAGGAGGGCATGACAACCCACTAAAGTATTCTTGCCTGGAGAATCCACATGGACAGAAGAGCCTGGCAGGCTACAGTCCATGGAGTTGCAAAGAGTTGGACATGACTGAGAGACTTCCATTTCACTTTCACCATATAATCCAGCAATTTTACTCATGATCGTTCATCCAAAGAAAGCAATTCAAAAAGTATATGTGCACCAACATTACCTACAATACATTTATAATAGGCAAGATGTGGTAGCAACCTATGTGTTCATCGACAGATGACTGGCTAAAGATGTGATACACACACACACACACACACACATATATATATAATGGAGTATTATTTGACCATAAAAATGAAATTTTGCCATTTTTAAACAATATAATGGACCTAGAGGGTTTTATGCTTAGTGAAATAAGTCAGAGAAAGATAAATACTATATGCTTTCATTTATATGTAGAATCTAAAATATAACACAAATGAATAAATATAACAACACAGAAACAACTTCATAGATATAGATGACAAACTAGTGGTTACCAAAGGAGACAGAGGTGGGGGATAGGCACAACAGGTGAAGGCAATTGAGACATGCAAACTACTAGGTGCAAAATAAAAAAGTTACAAAGATGTAATGTACAACCTAGCATGTATAGTCACTATTTATAATTTTTACCATGCATAATTTATATTGATAAAAATATCAAGTTACTATGTATTATGCACTATGGTGTACACCTACAACTAATATTGCAAGTCAGTTATATTTCCAAAAAAAAATCCAGTCTTGTAAAATGGTGAGGTTTAGAATAAAACTGAAGAGGCTTAGGTGCCTTAAGTATCTTCATAATATATTGAAAGGCAAATTATGGGATAAAATATGTTCATAATTGTTAAAACTGCTTATAGATGTATGATGAAAAATTGTAAATATATAGGAAATAAGTGTCTGAAGTGGTTCTTATGTATATTTTGATGTGCTTTATCTCATTTTTAAATGCACTTTTAAATGAAGTAATAAAAATGTACAAATAATTTTCATTTCACAAAACTTTAAAAAAATACTTTGGCCAATTTAAGAAGCTGGGCACTCTCCTACACTACCAGTTGATACAGACTTTAAGAGCAAAATGTGGGCAAAAGACCCCCAAAAAATTTGACATGTCCATATTATTCAAACCACAATTCAAATAGTAAGGAATAGAAAATAATAAAATATTTCAAGACATTCAGGTACAAAGGTGCTCATCATAGAACTGATCTTACAAGTAAAATTTCAGAATTATTTTAAACATAGCCCAAGGAAGCTTCAGAGAAGGCAATGGCACCCCACTCCAGTACTCTTGCCTGGAAAATCCCATGGACAGAGGAGCCTGGTAGGCTGCAGTCCATGGGGTCGCT
>NW_011479028.1:2781-7224 GCF_000754665.1 Bison bison bison | reverse complement strand
CCTAGCGACCCCATGGACTGCAGCCTACCAGGCTCCTCCGTCCATGGGATTTTCCAGGCAAGAGTACTGGAGTGGGGTGCCATTGCCTTCTCTGACAGAGTGCATATGAAAATAAAATTAGAATTAACATGAAGTTATCTGAAACAGCTTATGTTAAAGTGGTATTATTTCATCTTTGAGGGTTTGGTACCTTTCACCAAGTAGAGCTATATGGAATTTTCTTCATAGGAATATTTTTACTTATAAATTCAATTTCCTTCGTAGATAGAAGACTCTTCAAGTTATCTATTTCTTACTGAATGAACATTGGTAGTTTGTGTATTTCAAAAAATGGGTCCGTTTCATCAAAGCCATCAAATTTATTGGCATAAAGTTGTTTGCAACGTTTCCTTATTATCATTTTAATACCTACAGGTTCTGTCATGATGCCATCTGCCTCATTGTGAGGTTGATAATTTGTGTCTTCTCACTCTTTTCCCTGAACTGTTAACCTGAAGGCTTATCAGGTACACTGATCTTTCCAAGGGAATAGCTTTGGTTTGATTCATTTTCCCTATTGTTTTCCTGTTTCTGTTTCACTGATGTCTGCTCCTTAACTGATCCTTACTATTTCCTTTCTTCTTTACTTTGGCTTGAATTTGGCCTTACTTTGTCTTGTATTCTCCTTCCTTTCTTAAAATGGCATCTGCAGTCACTGATTTGAGACATTTCTTCTTTTCTTTATATATCAAGAGTGTTTCTTGTAGACAATGTATGGTTGGGTTTTGTCTTTTAGACCACCCCCTGACAATATGTCTTTGAATTTGTATATTTAGGCCATTCACATTTAAAGTCATTATTGACGTAGTTGAATTAATGTCTACCTATATCTGTAACTGTTTTCTATTCATTATACTTGTTCTTTTTTTTTTCTTTCCTTCTTTCTCTGCCTCCTCTGGGTTGAATAGAACATTATATATGATTCCATTTTATCTTCTCCCTTAGCAAATTAATTATGATTTTAAATAAATTTAAGTGGTTGCTCTAGAGTTTGCAATATATATTTATAGCTACTCAAAGTCCGTCTTCAAATAGCATTACACCACCTCACGTGTAGTACAGGCACCTTAAAATATAGTGTCTTCTCCATTCCTCCCTCCTGTTCCTAATGGCAATACTGCCATTCATTTCACTTATCTGTGTGATATAGTTATTGAATACATTGTTACCATTGTTGCTAAGAGTAAGAATGGAAAGTGGTTTCATTTTACTATTATTGATTCCTTCTCCTGTGTCCTGCCTTTATGTAGATCTGAGTTTTTGGCTTTTATCATTTTCCTTCTCTCTGAGGAACTTCTTTTATGACGTTCCCTCAGTTTGGCTTTGTCTGAGAAAGTCTTTGCCTTCACTTTCAAAGGGTAATTTCACTGTATGTAGATTTCTTGATTGATTGGTTTTTTTTCTTTCAACATTTTAACTGTTTCACTCCACTCTCTTCTTGTGTGTGTGGATCCTGACAAGAAGCCCAATGTGACTCTTATCAGTGTTCCTCTGTACTTATGGCACTTCCCTGCTTCCTATGGTTTCTTTCAAGATTTCATCTATTGTCTGTTTTTCTGCAACTTGAATATGATATTCTAATTTTTTGGTATTTATACTACCTGGTTTTTTCTGAGCTTCTTAGATCCATGTTTTGGTGTCTGTCATTAAGTTTAGAGATATAGTGTGAGTGTGGAGACATGAACAGGAACCAGCATCCTGAGTTGATGGACTTTAGAGCTGAGAGATTAAACCTTGAGGTGAAAAATGACTCTTTGCAAACAGCTGCTCTTGGTTTTGGATGAGCCAGAGTAGGCTCCATCTGTGGCAGATCTGGAAGCTGTCCTGGACTCCTGTGTAGCTACAGTGCCTTATATTCATCACCTTTAAGGAGTGATGGAGGAGTGGGTAAGTGTCACATTCACTGAAGCTGATTCCCAGAAGTCACTGAGCAGACATTCTCCTCTGTAGCATGAGAGAGTCAGAGCTTTTTGTTATTAATATAAAGGCACTGACATGATTACAGTTAGGTTTCAAAACAGCAAAGACTTAATACATTAGAATGTACAGTTATTTATGTAGAGGTAACTCTGTTTGTAGAGGTGAGAGAGAAAGCTAAATTAGCTTGGAGTCAGGCCCGGAAGAGCCTTCAACCAACTGAATTTGGTTGACACAGATTTTTTGAGCAGGGGAAGGATCTGATGAAAATATAACCTTACCAAAATTACAAGGGCCAGAACTATCTTGTTTCTTTAAAGGATCAGTATTCTCCATGCTTTATATTGTCCTGGTGAGGATAATGATGATAATAATTTGCCTAAAATCACTTGGTTTTAGAGGCTGATATGCCCGTTTTAGTTCCCTGCCTATTGACCTTGGAATGCCTGTTTTTTGCCTCTAAATACAAACACCATAGATTACTCACATCGATTCTCTCAGAGCCTACTCTAGGATGTGTAGGGTCCAGAGAACATTCCACTGTAACTTCTCACTTACCTTGTTTCTTCTACTGATTTCAAGAAAAGCCTGGGAGGTAGTGGGAAAGAATAATATGGGATTGTGCAATCTGAGGGGAAAAGAAGAGGCAATTTTGAAGGGCTCTGTCTTAATCTGAGCGGGGATAGTTGGAGGCTGATTATATGTACATCAATCTAAGGCCTACCTTTAGGATCCCAAGCTATCTCCTCCCTATTTGAAGCTCATGTTTATTGTCAGGTATGAAGGGTGTATATGTTTGGATAGGGAGAAATTATATATTTTCTTCATCCTTACATTGAATTGCCTCCTTCAAAAGGCATAACAAGGAACTGAAAAATCACTGTCTATAGGCCATAGTCCTAACAGGTATTTATGAACAAGAAATACTGTCCTATGTCTAGGACTCAGTATGTGGGTACAAGTCTATGGGTATATCTTAAACACCTCCCTATCTCCAACAACCAACCCTAACCCAATAAAATTAATATCTTTCTGAGAAGATATAAGAAAGATATTGATATGAAGGAGAAGGCAATGGCACCCCACTCCAGTACACTGGCCTGGAAAATCCCATGGATGGAGGAGCCTCATAGGCTGCAGTCCATGGGGTCGCTAAGAGTCAGGCACGACTGAGCGACTTCACTTTCACTTTTCACTTTCATGCATTGGAGAAGGAAATGGCAACCCACTCCAGTGTTCTTGCCTGGAGAATCCCAGGGATGGGGGAGCCTAGTGGGCTGCCGTCTATGGGATCACACAGAGTTGGACACGACTGAAGCGACTTAGCAGCAGCAGCAGCATTGATATGAAAAAAACAAACATTTCTAGATTTATTTTTGTCTTAATGAGAAAGGAACGAGAGAAGGCAAAGGAAAGTGGCAGCAGGGAGGTTCAGCATTTTGTAGAAGTGGATTCTACATAGTGTATTCATCTCTGGGCAGGCTGAGACATTAGAGCTTCCCTCCATGCAAAACTAAGGGCCATACTCTGGAGGTTCCAGGGGGATTCAACTCCTTGTACATTAAGGGAAGCTATTAATGTGGTTTGATGGATGCCTCTATGAGATCCACTCATGCATTCTGTGCTGAAAAACATAGTTTGTTCATGGGCCTGCTGATTTTTGGTGTTTCAACATCTTACAAGGCCTTCATATGTTGTTGGGTTGAAAGGGCCAAATATATTCCAATCCCTGGGATAGACTTGCCTGCTGATATGGGGGAAAAAAAAAAACACTCATCATATGAAAATGAATAATCTGCAGTCAGAGACGAAGGTGCCTGTTGGAGGGGCTGTCTTGGGGTGGTGTGGGTGTGCTTGGGAGTTGACTCCATGTATGTGAGGCTAAGAGTTTTTCTTTGGATCCTGAGATTTTTTTTCAAGTATACCTCCACCACCCGATTTCAGATAACCACTGTGCAATTCTTCTCAGCTATGAAGACTCCATGTGGTGTTGAAAGAAGAGAAATGTTATTTCTTTTTCATTCCTGACTTAGTCCTTCCCCCATCAGGGTCAGAGCTCTCTGCTGTGGAAAATCCACTTTAAAAAATGTATTCATTATTCACTGAAAGAAAATTGCTTTACAGAATTTTGTTGTTTTCTGTCAAACCTCAACATGAATCAGCCATAGGTATACATATATCCCCTGCCTTTTGAACCCCCATCTCCTTCCCCTGCCCATCCCTATAGATTGATACAGAGCCCCTGTTTGAGTTTCCTAAGCCATACAGCAAATTCCCATTGGCTATCCATTTTACATATGGTAATATGTTTCCATGTTACCCTTTCCATACATCTCACCCTCTCCTCCACTCTCCCCATGTCCATAATTCTATTTTCTATGTCTGTATCTCCATTCAGTTCAGTTCAGTTCAGTCTCTCAGTCATGTCTGACTCTTTGCGACCCCATGGACTACAGCATGCCAGGCCTCCCTGTCCATCACCAACTC
>NW_011479028.1:645-1103 GCF_000754665.1 Bison bison bison | reverse complement strand
GATTCCTCCAGCTCTTCTTCTTTCTCAAGACTGCTTTGGCTATTCGGGGTCTTTTGTGTTTCCATATGAATTGTGAAATTTTTTGTTCTGGTTCTGTGAAAAATGTCATTGGCAATTTAATAGAGATCACATTGAATCTGTAGATTGCATTTGGTAATCTACACATTTGGTCATTTTCACAATATTGATTCTTCCTACCCAGGAACATGGAATATCTCTCCATCTGTTTATGTCATCTTTGATTTTTTTCATCAGTGTCTTATAATTTTCTGTGTACAGTTCTTTTGTCTCCTTAGGCAAGTATATTCCTAGATATTTAATTCTGTTTGTTGCAATGGTGAATGGGATTGATTCCTTAATTTCTCGTTCTGATTTTTCATTGTTAGTGTATAGAAATGCAAGTGATTTCTGTGTATTGATTTTGTATCCTGCAACTTTGCTAAATTCACTGATTAGCT
>NW_011479028.1:0-545 GCF_000754665.1 Bison bison bison | reverse complement strand
TGATGTTGAGCATCTTTTCATGTGTTTGTTAGCCATCTGTATGTCTTCTTTGGAGAAATATCTGTTTAGGTCTTTTTTCCCACTTTTTATTGGGTTGTTTGTTTTTCTGGCATTGAGTTGTATTAGCTGATTGTATATTTTGGAAATCAATTCTTTGCCAGTTGTTTCATTTGTTATTATTTTCTCCCATTCTGAGGGTTGTCTTTTTATCTTGCTTACAGTTTCCTTTACTGTGCAAAAGCTTTTAAGTTTAATCAGGTCCCACTTGTTTACATTTGTTTTTATTTCTGTTACTCTAGGAGGTGGGTCATTAAGGATCTTGCTTTGATTTATGTCATTGAGGGTTCTGCCTGTTTTCCTCTAAGAGTTTTATAATTTCTGGTCTTACATTTAGGTCTTTAATCCATTTAGAGTTTATCTTTGTGTATGGTGTTAGGAGGTGTTCTAATTTCATTCTTGTACATGTAGCTGTCCAGTTTTCCCAGCACCACTTATTAAAGAGGCTGTCTTTGCCCCATTGTATATTCTTGGATTCTTTCTCAAAA
>NW_011479027.1:9496-11619 GCF_000754665.1 Bison bison bison | reverse complement strand
AGTATAAGACCAGAAATTATAAAACTCTTAGATGAAAACATAGGCAGAATACTCTTTGACATAAATCACAGCAAGCTCCTTTATGACCCACCTCTTAAAGTAATAGGAAATAAGAACAAAGATAAACAAATTAGACCTAATTAAATTTAAAAGCTTTTGTACAATGAAGGAAACTAAGCAAGGTGAAAATACAACTCTCCAAAAAGAAAAAAATAATAGTAAATGAGGGCAGTCCCAAGATGGCAGAGGAATAGGACAGGGAGACCACTTTCTCCCTCACAAATTCATCAAAAGACCATCTGAATGCTGAGCAACTTCCACAAAACAACTTTTGAACACTGCTGGAAGACACCAGGCATCCAGAAAGGCAGCCCAATCTCTTCAAAAGGAGGTAGGACAAAATATAAAAGACAAAAACTGAGACAAAAGATTTAGGGACAGAGACCCATCCTGGGGAGGGAGTCAAGAAGGAAGAGAAGTCTCCACACAGTAGGAAACCCTCTCACAGGTGTGTCTGTGGGGAGTTTTGGAACCTCAGAGAACAACATAACCAGGAGGGGGGGAAAAACACAGAATATGCACCTAACCACAACAGCCAGCAGATAAGTGGCATAGACACTCATATCTACCACAGTGAGTGAGGGCTGGACAGGAAGGCATGGGCTGCATCATGAGTCCTTAGGGTAAGGACCAGGCCTGAATGCCCTGAGGACAATCTGAGGGAGATAATGTGATATAGCAACCGAAACCATGGGATTGACAGAGAAACGACAAAAAAAGACCTTTCCCTCGAAAGATTCTATCGCCACACAGTGACCCCTGGTGCATTCACAGAACAAAGAATTGAGCGATTACCAAAGGAGAGCAAGCCGGCTGCTTAGGGCCTTCTCTCCCCAGAGGCAGAGAGGCAGGCAAGCCACAGCCAGAGACAGAAGACAAGGGGCTGCTGCAAACTTGGCCCCAGAGACAGAATCTGTCACCAAACTGTGAGCTGGCTCCCAGTTGCTAACCTCATCTTCCTGGGATTGTGGACGACTGAGATCTGCCAGGGGTGTCAGAATCTGAGATCAGCTCCCCAGAGGAGACACACGGTACACCTGGGACTGTGCTCTCGTGGCACACCCGGAACAATGAACAGCGGGGACTGTGCAAGTGAATAAGACACATAGCCCACCTGGGAGTGTGCTTGCCAAGCACTAGGTCACCTAAGCTGCTTGGACTTGGGAAGGACACAAAACGCACAGCCCATTTGGGTCTGTGCCCTTGCAGAATACACGAGAACCTGAGTGGTTAGACCTGGGAAGTGCATGAAATGCAGGGCCCTTTTGGGACAGTGCCCTCACAGAGCACCCTGGAGACTGAGCAGTGTAGACCTGGGAAGCACACAGCACCTTGGGCTGTGACAAACCCAATGTGGTCCATCCACTTCAAGCACTCCCCACACATGCAAGTGATAATTGTTTGCAGTGTCCCTCACTCCCCACAACACAGCTGAACAAGTGAGCCTGTATAAGTGGCCACCTTCACCCCTTTGTGTCAAGGGTAGAAATAGACCCTGAAGAGACTTGCAAACAGAGGAAGCCAAAATAAACAAAGAAGGGGAAACTGCTCTGCAAGTAACAGATGCAAAGGATTAAAACCCTGCATTTAATACTGGAGATATTTGAGGGACACCTATAGACCCAGAGAACAAATACAAGCCAGAACAAGGGACTACCTGATACTGAAGACACCACACTGCCCACAACAACTCCAGAGAAATTCCTAGATATATTTTTATTATTATCACCTTTTAATTTAAAAAAAAAGTTCTTTATTACTCCTTTAACTTCCACGTTTATAGCCTACTATTACCTTTCCAAAAATCCTGCATTTTTAAAAAGAATTCCATATTTTTTAATTACTCTGATTGATTATGTTTTGTATTTTTTATGTTGTATTTTGAGAGTCTAACTTCTATTCTTGGTTTTTAATCTTTGCTTTTTGATATTTGTTATCATTTTGTATCTCAGAATCTAATCCTCATTATCCATTTTTACTTAGGGAATTGACTATAGGCTTGATTGCTCTCTCCCCTTTTGACTCTCCCTTTTCTCCTCTAGGTCACCACTATCCCCTTCTTC
>NW_011479027.1:6688-7246 GCF_000754665.1 Bison bison bison | reverse complement strand
TGTATAATATCATATAAGAAATGAATCGCCAGTCCAGGTTCAATGCAGGATACAGGATGCTTGGGGCTGATGCACTGGGATGACCCAGAGGGATGGTACGGAGAGGGAGGTGGGAGGGGGGTTCAGGAAGGGGAACACATATACACCTGTGGCGGATTCATGTTGATGTATGACAAAACCAATACAATATTGTAAAGTAAAAATAATAATAAATAACTGATAAATGGCTTTAAAAAATAACAAAGATCAAACATAAAAAGTAAATATTAAGAGCAGCACAGGGAACACAACAAATAACACACAAGGGGATCCATAAGGATAACAGATGAACTTTCAATAGAAACTCTCCAGGACAGAAGCGAATGGCAGGATATACTTAAAGTGAAGAACACCTACAGCCAAGATTATTCTACCCAGCAAGGATCTCATTCAGATATGAAGGAGAAATCAAAAGCTTTACAGACAAGCAAAAACTGAGAGAATTCAGTGCTACCAAACCAGCTCTCCAACAAATGCTAAAGGATCTTCTCTAGACAGGAAACACAGAAAGGGTGTATA
>NW_011479027.1:4068-6588 GCF_000754665.1 Bison bison bison | reverse complement strand
CTTATCAATAATTATCTTAAATGTAAATGGGTTAAATGCCCCAACCAAAAGACAAAGACTGGCTGAATGGATACAAAAACAAGACCTGTATATATGCTGTCTACAAGAAACCCACCTCAAACCAAGGGACACATACAGACTGAAACTGAAGGCCTGGAAAAAGATATTTCATGCAAATTGAGACCAAAAGAACACAGGAGTAGCAATACTCACACCAGATAAAATAAACTTTGAAATAAAGACCATGATAAGAGACAAAGAAGGACACTACATAATGATCAAAAGATCAATCCAAGAAGAAGATATTAACAATTATAAATATATATGCACCCTACATAGGAGCACCTCAATATGTAAGGCAAATGCTAAGAAGTATGAAAGGGGAAATTAACAATAACACCATAATAGTGGGGGACTTTAACACCCCCACTCACACCTACGGATAAATCAACTAAAGTGAAAATTAGCAAGGAAACACAAGCTTTAAATGATACAATGGACAATTTAGACCTAATTGATATTCATAGGGCATTTCTCCTAAAAACAAGGGAATTAAACTTTTTCGCAAGTGCACAAGGAACCTTCTCCAGGATAGACCACATCCTGGGCCATAAATCTAACCTTGGTAAATTCAAAAAATTGAAATCATTTCAAGCATCTTTTCTGATAACATCACAGCAAGATTAGATGTCAACTGCAGGGAAAAAAAAAAAACTATTAAAATACAAATTTATATGGAGGCTAAACAACATGCTTCTGCATAACCAACAGATCATGGAAGAAATCAAAAATGAAATCAAAATATTCATAGGAACAAATGAAAATTAAAACACGAGCACCCAAAAGCTACAGGATTCAGTAAAAGCAGTGCTCAGAGGGAGATTCATAACAATACAAGCCTACGTCAAGAAACAAAAGAAACGTCAAACAATTAACTGAACTTTACATCTAATGCAACTAGAAAAAGAAGAAAAGAAGAACCACAACGTTAGAAGAAGGAAAGAAATCATAAAAATCAGAGCAGAAGGAAATAAAAAAGAAACGAAGGAGACTATAGCAAACATCAACAAAATTTAAAGCTGGTACTTTGAGAAGAAATAAAACAGATAAACCATTATGCAGACTCATTAAGAAAAAAATGCTAGAAGAATCAAATCAATAAAATTAGAAATGAAAATGGAGAAAGAAGAAGCAGACAACACAGAAATACAAAAAAAATCATCAGAGACTACAATGCACAATTGTATGCCAATAAAATGGAGAACTTGGAAGAAATGGACAAATTCTAAGTATAACCTTCCAAAACTGAACCAGGAAGAAATAGAAAATCATAGCAGAACTGTCACAAGCATGGAAATTGAAACTATAATACAAAATCTTCCAACAACAAACAAAAGTCCAGGGCCACATGGCTTCACAGGTGAATTCTACCAAAAATTTAGAGAAGAGCTAACACCTGCCCTACTCAAACTCTTCCAGAAAACTGCAGAGGAAGGCAAACTCCCAAACTCATTCTATGAGGCCACCATAACCCTAATAACAAAAGAAAGATGCCACAAAAAAGAAAAATATGGGCCAATATCATTGATAAACATAGGTGCAAAAATCCTTAACAAAGTTCTAGCAAACAGAGTCCAACAACATATTAAAAAGATCATACATCATGACCAGGTGGGATTTATCCCAGGGATTCAAAGTTTCTTCAAAATTTGCAAATCAATCAATGTGATATATACCACATTAACAAACTGAAAGATAAAAACCATATGATTATCTCAATAGATGTAGAGAAAGCCTTTGACAAAATTTAACACCCATTAATGATAAACTCACCTGAAACAAGCATAGAAAGACCACATCTCAACATAATAAAAGCCATTTACCACAAACCAACAGTAAAAATTATACTCATAGGATAAAAATTGAAAGCATTTCCCCTAAAATGAGGAAGAAGACAAGGTTGCCTACTCTCATCACTACTATTCAACATAGTTTTGGAAGTCCTAGCCACAGCAATCAGAGAAGAAAAATAATAAAGGAAACAAGATTGGAAAAAAAGAAGTACAACTCTGTTTGCAGATGAGATGATCCTCTACACAGAAAACCATTAAGACACCACCAGAAAATTACTAGAGCTAATCAATGAATATAGTAAAGTTGCAGGATATAAACTTAATACACAGAAATGCCTTGCATTCCTATACACTATCAATGAGAAAACAGAAAGAGAAACTAAGGGGAAAATCCCATTTAACATTGCAACAAAAAGAATAAAATACTTAGGAATAAATTTACCTAAAGAAACAAAAGACCTATATATAGAAAACTATAAAACAATGATGAACAAATCAAAGATGACACAAATATATGGAGAAATATGACATGTTCATAGATTGGAAGAATCCATACAGTGAAAATGGGTATACGACCCAAAGCAATCTATAGATTCAACACAATCCCTATCAAGCTACCAAGTATTTTTCAGAGAACTAGAACAAATAATTTCACAATTTGTATGAA
>NW_011479027.1:655-1412 GCF_000754665.1 Bison bison bison | reverse complement strand
ACCAGGGAGGGAGCTCAACCCCACCCATCAGCAGATAATTAGGTTAAATCTTTACTGAGCAAGACCCTGCCCACCAGAGCAAGACCAAGCTTTTCCCACCACCTGTCCCTTCTATCAGGAAGCTTACACAAGCCTCTTAGACTCCTCCATCAGAGGGCAGACAGAAGAAGCAAGAATCACAGTCCCACAGGGACTAAAACAAAACCATATTACAGAAAGCTGACAAGCACAAAAAAGCACAAACTTACATCCCAGATGAAGGTACAACATAAACCGCCCCCCCCACCCAAAAAAAAAAACAAAAACAAAAACAAAACAATTCAATGAAGTGGAAATAGGCAACCTTCCAGAAAAAGAATTCAGAATAATGATAGTGAATATGATTCAGGATCTCAGAAAAAGAATGGAGGCAAAGATTGAGAAGATGCAAGAAATGTTTACCAAAGACCTAGAAGAACAAAACAACAAACAAACAGAGATGAATAATTCAGTAGAAGGAATCCATAGCAGAATAACTGAGGCAGAAGCACAGATAAGTGACCTGGAGGACAGAATGGTGGAAATCGCTGCCACAGAACAGAATATAGAAAGAAGAATGAAAAGAAATGAAGACAGCCTAAGAGATCTCTGGGACAGTATTAAATACATGATCATTCACATTATATGGGTCCCAGAAGGAGAAGAGAGAGAGAAAGGAGCTGAGAAAATATTTAAAGATATAATAGCTGAATACTTCCTTAATATAGGGAAGGAAATA
>NW_011479027.1:0-555 GCF_000754665.1 Bison bison bison | reverse complement strand
ATGCAAATCAAAACTACAATGAGGTATCATCTCACACTGGTCAGGATTACCATCATCAAAAGTCTACTAACAAGAAATGCTGGAGAGGGTGTGGATAAAAGGGAACCTTCTTGCATTATTGGTGGGAATGCAAATTGATACAGCCACTGTGGAGAACAGTATGGAGGTTTCTTTAAAAACTAGGAATAAAACTCCAGTTCAAGTGGAAGAGTAGAGGACGTGCACTCTTCTCCTCCTTCGAGAGCATCAAAATCACAATTAGCTGTTGAACAACCATTGACAGGAGGATGCTGGAACCTACCAAAAAAAGATACTTCACATTCAAAGACAAAGAAGAAGCTTCAGTGAGATGGTAGGAAGGGCACAACCATGATAAAATCAAGTCCCATATCTGCAGGGTGGGTGACCCACAAACTGGAGAATAATAATACCAAAGAAGTTCTCCCACTGTTGTGAAGGTTCAGAACCCCACGTCATGCTTCCCAGCCTGGGGACTCAAAAAACGTACTGGGGAATCCCCAGGGAATCTGACTTTGAAGGCCAATGGGATTTGAT
>NW_011479026.1:12897-20164 GCF_000754665.1 Bison bison bison | reverse complement strand
CTGCAGAGGACAGGCGTGTTTTCGTTCTTTCCTCTTGATGCTCTCAACACGCTGGCACGACCCAAGAAGCGGAGGCCGGAGGGACGAAGGCTTCTGCAGCTGTCTGTCAGCTTGCCAGAAGCGGGCACGGATCCCACACGCCTGAGCGGGGCTCAGTCTGAGAAGTATCGTCAGTACTTCCAGCCCACTCTTGACCAGTCCCTCCATCCCAGAAGAGGAAGAGCCTGGCTCCTCACTGCTCCCCGCCCCGGCCCCATCTTGCACTCGAGGAGACAGAGGCATGTATTGTAATTCAAAGCCAGTGCTGAAGAGAAAATTCTAAAAAAAACTGCTAGAGAAAAAAAGTATTGCCTTAATTCTGTTTTGTTAGTGTTGCTTTGGGGTTTGTATTATACATTTTTAAAATGATCACAGACTTCAAGTAGTACGCCGTTTCTGGTGTAAGTATAATAGTATGTAGTATTCTCCTCTCAGCCTTTATGGTAATGTCATGCGTTTTACATTCACACGTCAAGAGGATGATGGTTGGACGGCATCACTGACTCCATGGACATGAGTTTGAGCAAACTCAGGGAGACAGTGAAGGACAGAGGTCTTCACTTCTTTGTGTATGTTCAGATTTCCATGTGCTCTGATTTCCCTTTTGCTAGATGAGTATCGTTTAATGCTTCTTGTACAGCAGGTCTCCTGGTGATTTCTTTCAGCCTTCGAATGTCTGAAAATGATGTATTTTGCCTTCGTCTTAAAAAGCTGCTCCTCTAACTACTGGATCCTAGATTGACAGCTTTCTGTCAACACTTTGAGGATACCGTTTCATGGTTTTTGTGTCTGCATGGTCCCTAGTGAGAAATGTCATCTTGTTTTTCTTCTTCTGATTATAACATTTCTTTTTTTCTCTAGCAGTTTTTTGAGAACTTTCTCTTCAGCACTGGCTTTGAATTACGATATACGCCTGGATCTCATTTTCTTGTGCTTGGAGTTCACTTGGCTTTTGAGATCTGTGGGTTTATAGTTTTCATCCAGTGTGGGAAGTTTGGGGCCATTATTTCTTCAAACACTTTTTCTGTCTCTCTCATCACCTCTCCTTCGGAGACTCCAACCACCCATATATTAGGAAACTTGAAATTTCCCCATAGTTCTTTTTTTTTTCCAAATTTATTTCTGGCTGTGCTGTCTTTGAAGCGCTCCGTTACTGAGTGTGGGCTCTCTCCAGTTGCAGAGCATGGGGTTCGCGGGCGTGGAGGCTTCAGTAGCTGTGGTGCAGGGGCTCAGCTGCCCCTTGGGAAGCGGGACTGAGCCTGTGTCCCCTGCACTGGCAGGCAGGATTCGGAACCAGTGGACCACCACGGAAATGCCCTTCACATCCTTTTCTCTGTGTGTCTCATCTCGTATAGTTTCTATAATGTGTGCTGTGTGTAGCCGCTCAGTTGTGTCTGACTCTTTTCGACCCCATGGACTGTAGCCCACTAGGCTCCTCTGTCCATGGAATTTCCCAGGCAAGAATACTGGAGTGGGTTGCCACGCCCTTCTCCAGGGGATCTTCCCAACCCAGGGATCGAACCAGGTCTCCTGCATTGCAGGCGGGTTCTTTACAGCTGAGCTTCTATGTTGTGACATTCCCTGACCTTCTCTTCTGCACCGTCTCATCTACTATGATAGCTTAAGTTCAATGAGAAATTGCTTCTCTTCCTTCTTTCTCCTCCCACTACACCCTTGTCCTTCTTTACAGACCTTCCATGTCTTTTAACTTTTTGAATGTTTGAAAGAGCTCAACCAACCATCTTAACTGCCTTCCCTGCTCCTTCTAACCCGTGAGTCAGTTTTAACCTGTTTTGATGATTCTCACTACGGGCTGTGCTTTCCTGGCTCTTTGCATGGCTGGTAATCCTTGAATGGATGCCAGACACTGCGAATTTTACTTTGTAAGGTGCTAGATATTTTTATGTTCCTATAAATCTTTTGGGGCTTTGTTGGAGAATAGTTAATTGACTAGACACAGCGTGATCCTTTCAAGTCCTGTTTTTATGATTTGTTAGCTGGGTCCACAGCCATGCTCAATCTAGGGCTCAAAGTTCATTTTTGAGGCAAAACTTTCCTGGATACTTGTCTTAAAAATACATCATATTTTTGTATTATTCATGTTTAAATGTCATTTACTGAGTATTTCAAAAATTTTAAAACCTTGGAGCCTTGCTACAGACTGCTCTTCCTAGAGCCAGTTAACTCCCAAATAGTAAACAGCTTGCTTGCACAGCATACCTTTCACATACAAATTAACCAAAGTCTAAACCAACCACCTTTATTTAACTCACCCATCAAAGCCATCACCTGCCGTGCCAGATACCACGCAACTGGAGACCACCCCTATAGCCCGGAGCCCTCTGCTCTGTTCAATCATCCAATTTCAGATGTCCTCAAACCGGCCTGCCTTGCCTCACCCCTGCTTCCCCTGTGGAGTCCACACTGAGGCCCCGGGTCGTGCCTCCCCGCCCCTCCTGCCCTTGACCCACCTGGGGTTTCCTCGGGTGACCCCGTGCGGCGTGGCAGGCCCCTTGCGCTTGGGAAGTGTCGTCTCCACGTCTGTCACCTGTTACACCTAAAATAACATTCTTGGTCTAACAGTGTGCCCACTGCTGTGAGTCAGGGCTTCCTCTGGCCGGGGGGAGCGGGAACCGTCCCCACGTCTGTGTGGCACCGCGTCTTCCCCACGGCTTCCTTCCTGGCCCGTCTCCTGGGTATTTAAGAGGAGCCTCTGCAGCCCCCGGGGTCCCTGTGCGGCTTGCTTCTTCCTGCTGTCTGTCCTCTGAACTTGAGCTGCCTGGGGGTCTCTGGACTCTCAGCTGGCTCCTCAACCCGGGTAGGCTGCAGCTCCCCTCACTGCCGCAGCCTGGAAGCCCTCACCAGGCGGTAAGGCCACCTCGTGTGTTTCCCAGCTCTCAGGGGTTACTCTCCTTCAATGCCCTGAGTATTTTTTTTTTTAAGGCATGAGGGTAAGTTTCCATCTTGGCCAGAAGCAGGGGAAAAAAAAATCCTGTGTGCTTTATTATTTTTTTTAAGCTTATGAAACACTCAGCAGGTGTGTCTAGAAGCAGGGATGGTATCAGTGCATCCGCCGAGTCTGCACCCCCTGGTGCGGGTAAGAGGCTGGCATCCCTCTCAGGCTGTGGCCCAGCTGTCCCTGCGACACCGCCCTTGGATCCATGTCTTCTTTAACAGGCCACGTTGCTTCCAACCTTATTGTTTTTCTTAAACTGCAATTTTCTATTTAAAAATTTTTAAATGTATTTTAATTTTTGAGGGTTGTGCAGGGTGTGGGATCTTAGTTCTTTGACCAGGGATCGAACTCAAATTCCCCTGCAGTGGGACTATGCAGTCTTAACTACCGGAGCCCCAGGGAAGGCTGGAGGCCCTATTAACAAAAAAAAAAACAAAAAAACCACGAAACAAAAAAAAGGGACTTTCAGAGAATCACCTAGGAGAAATCTACAAAGGAGACCAAAAACAATGGGGGGTTAGGGGAGGCAGGGATAGGAAGAAGTAAAACAGGCAAAGCCCTGGAGATCCGACAGCCGAACTACACAGATTCCAGAGAGAAAACCAAAGGAAGGAAATCATTAACAAGCAATTCAAGAAAGCTTCCCAGAAACGAAGGATTAAAGTCCGTTCTGAAAAGGTTCATTGACCCACAGACCTTGGCTGGGGCACGCTGGTGTGAATCCTGGAGCCGGGAGAGACAGTTACGTACAAAGGTCCGTGCTCAGGACAGCCCCGGACTTCTCCACTGCAGCACGGGGTGCCTGATGGAAAGGTAACACTGCCTTCAATATTCTAATGGAAGCAAACTCCCGCCTGGAGTCTCATCCTCCACGGAGTGAGAGAGGAGAAGCAGCTTTTCCAACACACACCCCTTCTACAGCAGAGGTGGGAGGAAGAAGTTACACAAACCACAGGAGACCTCAAGAGGAAAGCCCGCAGGCAAGGCCTTAAGCACAGACGAAAGCCGGCCCAGCCTGGGGCCAGCCGAGGAGAGACGGACCGGACAGGGGGGATGGATGTCTTTACACAAGTCTGGGCGGGCCAGCCGAGGAGAGACTGACCGGACAGGGGGGACGGATGTCTTTAGACAAGTCTGGGCTGGGACTAGCACCAAGCAGGCAGGAAGCGAAGCAGGAAGAATGTCCCGGGCGGGCCAGAAGTTCACTCATCATGGAAAAACCCGAACAAACCTTCTGGCCCACCCAATAAGAGGATTACTAATTCTAGGAAAGAGAACGTTCTGCATGAAAGCGATCCCATCTGCCACCTGGCTCAGCTGTAATCAAACACCCGGGCCTAATCCCTAATAACAGAAACACCGAATATGATCAAGTCAGAATTACAGTATCAGGGAGATGGGCCACAGGGAGCCCACGTCGGTAGGCAGGACAGAAAAGCTAAAAGATAAATGCCCAAAACGAAACACCAAGGAGGAGCCGCACAAACAGGTTTAAATGGAGACACGGAAGCAAATACGGACAAGCAGCCCCGAGCTGAGAGGGCTGGGCGGAGGACTGAAGAGACGGCGTAACAACAAACCCCCCAGAACCACCTGCTCTCTCAGTACAAGTAACGAATCTTTTTTTTCCTAAAGTGCGGGACATAAAGCTGTTTTAGGGTAACTTTATTGTTTTATAAAACTTCCAGGGAATTCCCCGGCAGTCCAGTGGTTGGGCCTCAGCTGCCGAGGGCCCAGGTTCGATCCCTGGTCAGGGAACCAAGGTCTCACAAACCATGAGGTGCGGCCAAAAAAAGTTAACGCTCACATAAAACAAGGCACTCTAGGCCAGGGTCAGAATGTGGACGTGGATATGCTGAGCCGGAATCCCTGAGTGGGGACAGCAAGGGCATGGCTCAAAACAGGTTCCCGAGCCCCCATCTCCAGGGGAGGCGCTGCGGGGGCTTCAGTCGTCTCTGCGTGACCCCAACAGGCCTGTTCCTTATCAGAAACAGATGAACTCTTGGTCGCATCGAAAGCAAATTACCTCCTTCCACAGGGAGTTCACTGGAAGCTGCCCCCAGCCACCCTTCACTGAACCTGTGGGAGGAGCTCCGGGGGGACGGTCCTGGGAACTGACCGGAGGGCCGCGACCTCGTGGCCGTGCTGCGACCTCGGGACGGAAGCTCGCTAGGGGACCTCCCGCTCCCCCAGCACCGGGACATCTGTCCAACAAGCACCATCTAGGGCCGACGACCGAGTCCCTCGCCTCCAGTTTCTGCCGCAGCTCATCCTACACAGGAGCCCTGCCGGCCCCTCTCCGGTGTCCAACTTCTCCATGCTGCTTTTCCAGTTCGGGGCTGCCGTCAGCTACCGGTGTCACACACCCCGTCTCTGCGTTAGCAGCCGCCGCTGTGCCCGTCCACGCCAAGCGCTGTGATAAACACACAGAACCTGTCTCCCGGGTCAGCGCAAAACTGCTTATGAAGCCAGTACCCCAGGAGCCACGGGCTCTCTGAATGACCTTCTAATATCAGATCACCTCTGCTAGACGCTGACTCACTGGGGTTTGTAGGTGGCAAGGTCTGGGTCTCGGTTTTTTCCCCACAGGCACGACCTGGGTGTCCTGTTGTTCAAGCTGAGCTGACACTGCTCCCGAAGAGGCTGCCGCGTGCGTGACCGCGTGCCAGCAAGGGAACCCGTGCGCCCTCGGAGCCCCTCCAAGCACTTAGCCAGTGCTGGCTGGGACGGCGGCCTCTGCGCTAATCAGTAACTGCGCTACTTCAAACTGGCACTTCCCCAGCACATCTCCCAGGGTGTCAAAGCCTAAGCTGCGGCCAAAGCAAACACAACAAAAAGCTACAAAAGGAACACAGAGTCCTCAGATTCTCAAAAAGAAAAAAACCACCATATTTATTTAGTTCAACATTTTATCCACATCTAAAGAAAACGATGCCTACAAATAACCTAGGACATAGGCACGCATCCCAACCCTGATAATCTAAAAGAAAAAAAAGGAGCAAAGTTCTGTCCAACAGATAAAATTTATCTTCGCTTCTGGAAGATGTTTCCACGTCCCATTCCGCGTCCTCTCCCTCTTGCGGCCACTGAAACGGGAGAGAAAAGACGAGGCAGGTCGGTGAGGACCCTCACCACAGAGGAGCCAGAGCCCAGGACGCTGGCCACAAGGGGCCTGAAGGCCCCCAGTCCGGCAGCAGGCCTGCCCGCCGCACCTCACAGGGAAAGAGCCCCGGGAAGGGTGGGTGCCCGGGCAGAGCTGGAGCGGACGCCGTGAACCGTCTCCTGGCCCAGCACTGCCCACCAGAAGCTGGGGGCAGGGCCCTGCGGTGACAGTGGTTGGGGAGCTCGTCCGGGAAGCAGAGAAAAGACGAATTCTCAGAGCTGCCCCAGGATGAGCAGACAGAACACTGCAGATGCGTTTACTTCACACGTAAAACTCTGAAACAGATGTGAAGTGTTAACGTCTATTCAATCTGGGTGAGGGATCTTGTTCTCTGAGCTGTTCTGCATGTGTGAAATGTTTCTGAACAGGGGAGGGGGAACCACAGATGAAAACCCCAGACCACCCCTCGATGAAGACCGCTGTTCTCTGAGACTCAGGTCGGAAGAGGGGACCCGTGGCTTTGAAGAAGAGAAGATGCCCTGCCGGCCTCTGGACTCTCCTCCCAAGGGCTTGGAGCTGACCCAGGAGGGAGGGCAGGCCGTGAGAACCCGGCTGCCGGCTGGGGGCGCCGCCTCCTAGAGCCCCGACAGAGACGCACAGCAGCCGCTGCAGCTCAGCCTTCGCACCTTCCCAGGACGGGCCAGGGCGAGGAGGAGGAGGCCCCTCGGAGCCCCAAGGCCACCTGAGTGGGACAGGCCTGGCGCAGTTACAGGCCTGAGGAGCATCGAGGGGCCTTCTGGCTCTTCATCGACAGACAGGCCGCTCCTAACAACTCACCGGTTTCCTAGCGGATCACCGCGCAGAACCCTCCAGGACCCTGACACACAACACTGGGTGGGCTAACCCAAGGGAAAAGGCCGGGCCAGTCACGGGGAAGACCCCGTCCCACTTCTGGAACGCAGTAAAGGAAAACTGCGTTTGGCTTCCTCTAACGGGTAAAAGACGGCTCCAGACGGCTGACTTCTGATCCAAGAGCGCCCCTCCCCACACCACCTCCCTCGCTCAGGCTGGGTGTCAGGAGACACCCCAGCCGCACAGGGACCCAACCCCAGCCCTTCAGGGCCCGCGCCTCCGCTCAGCAAGCAGAGCAGGGCAAGCTCCCTGCAGTC
>NW_011479026.1:8317-12051 GCF_000754665.1 Bison bison bison | reverse complement strand
GGCTGCTGTGAACGGGCCGCAGTGGCTCAGCACCGCCTGGCCGAGCCTCGCGCACCCCCACATTGGGCTGCAAAGGTGCCCCCAGGGTCGCGAGTGCCCCAGATGCGGTGCCGCCCACAACTGGACCACACAGGACTCAGGAGCAGGGCCGTCGCCGCGACTACGCAGCCCCTCCAGCCTGTGGGCAGATGTGTATGCCGGCAGCGGGACAGTGGGGGTAGCCAGAGGAGAATCCAACCAGGAGACTGGCCGGTCATGGGAAGGCAACACAAACCTGCCCGTGCCAATCTCAACAGGCACCACGTTTAACAGCGAGGGCAGCTCACTCCACAGCCTTCTGGGCGGAAGAGGGTCACAGTCTACTCACAGCGGGTCAAGCCCACGTCGCACAGCGGAGCGCTGGTCCCTGCTTCCTGACGCGTGTCCTCACCTTACCCCGACCTGCTCTCTCCTTCAAGTGCTAGCTGCCCCCTGCCCCGGCCTGTGCTGGAGCCCCTGGCCTGCAGAAGGGGCAAATGCACTCCCAGCTGGCCTGCGGTCTGTTCGGGGGCTCTCTGCCCCAGGCCGCCTCTCCTCCAGCCCACCCTGAGCACCCGGACAGGCCGTTCTGAAAGATCAACGACAGTCAGACTGCGTGCTCTCACGACCGGCACGTGTCCGCCCAGGCTCGAGCTGCTCACGTCAGGGCCAACAATGATGGCAACGATCGTAACCCCTTCACAAACACACGGACAGTGTGAGCCCACATGGAAAACAAGCGCATGAATAAACGGAGAGGCACGCAGAGCAGACCCAACAAACACAGAGTACCACGAGGAAAGACTCTTGCAAGGGTTATAATAACACCAAGATTCAGGCAGGAATCTTCACTGGAAGCAAAGCAGGGCTGACCACTGGAAGACCGCTGAGAAACAGAGTGTTACAAGGCATTCACTTAAAGAACCTCCCCAGGAAGCGCTCATCAGTTACAAAAGGAAAAGGAGCCCACGGTGGAGAGAACACACACTGCCTTAACCAGAAGATCAAGGTTCACGTCGCACAAGGGGCACACAGGGGTCAAGGGGCACACAGGGCTTTCGGGCCTCAGTGACGCCCCGAGAAGACAAAAATCACAACACCCCAAAAAACATAACCCAAATCTAATGAGAAAACATCAGAGAAGCCCTAATCAAAGGACAGCCTAACAAAACAACTGGCCTCTAGTCTTCACCAAGTCATCAGTGGTGTGAAAAAGCAAGCCTGGAGCAACTGCTGCGGGATCTGCTAAGCGCACTGAGGGGTCCGGGCTGGGCGCGAGGGGCAGCCTGCAGACCCGAGAAACTGGAGGCGCTGCAGGGGGCAGAACGGAGCCCACGCCGGGACGCCGGGCTCAACAGCGCAGCAGGAGGAGGCACACGCACGGGCGCACAGGCACACGGGCACGCAGTGAGGGGCTGCTGGGACCGCAGCCCGCTGCCCAGCAGCTCAGAGAACACCGCGGGAGGCTCCCACAGACCACCGTGCCACGGCAAGAAAGCGCCCGCACCAACCTGGCCCCGAAGGGGTGAGCATGCCAACGCCCGCAAAGCATCACTTCCACGGGAGCCGTGAACCATCACCTTCCCCGCAAAACGTCTGGGAATCGTGCTGCTTTAAGTATAGTCAGATTTTGGACTTGGCCCGTACTTTTTTTTTTAAAGATAACATTTACTGTGCTTTGATGATCACAAACTTAACACACGATTTGTCATTTCAAAATGAGAAAAATATTTTTAAAAATTGTGGAGAAGGAAAATGGCAACCCACTCCAGTACTCCTGCCTGGAGAATGGAGGGAGGAGCCTGGTAGGCTACAGTCCATAGGGTCGCAAACAGTCGGACACGACTGAGCGACCTCACTTTCAATAACATATCATGCCTCACCGAAAAGCAACTACTCACATGAGTCTTCCTCAAAATCTTTTTAAAGCATTCCATTTATCATTTATAGCCTGGTTCTCATTTTCATAAAACCAGGAGCACTGTGGAGCTCTGTGTCTCCCCACTATGTCCGTGGCATTTTACCACATTAAATACTCTTCCGCACCACCTTACTGGGTGAGTAATATTCTTCACAATGTGCACCAGTTTGGGTGATCATAACTTTTTTACCTTATCAGCAACGTTGGCTGAGCTGAGCATCCTCAGGGCAGCGCCGCCATCTGAGGCTCTCCTAGTCACCACCCGCTTCTCTGGGTCAGACCCGCCCTAGACTGAAAGCTCTCCCGCTCCTGCCCTTGGCCCTCTGCAGCTCCCCCAGTCAATCTCTTGCCAAGTTAACTCTGTCCGCCTTTTACAGATGAGCAAACAGGTAATTAACATTAATTAATAAAGCCACCTGAAATTCAAACCCACACCAGACTCCAAAGCCCAAGCTCTTAAACAGAAACTGCATCCCACACTCTGTGAAGTGATGCTACACGAATCCACGCGCCGTGGGAAGGGAACCACACCGAGCAGTGGGTCCAACACGCCTCAGCAGAGCGACGTGCAGCGGGGAGTCCTGTAACCTCACTCCTTCCATTTTATGGATAGAACTATCACCCAAACCTGCTTACCCGGCCAAGTATCTGCTCTAAGTGCGCTCACACGAGGCGCTTCTGCTACAAAAATGGCTGATACACGCAGTGTGTGAGGGAGAGTCGGCTAACTGCAAAGCATCACGCAAGCACGCTTGGAGGGCGGGGGAGCTGAAGCTGACGGCTCCACTGAAGGCTGTGCTGCTTCTCTTAAACGGGCCCAAAACGTGTGAGAAGACGGCCACGGGACTGGGAGAAACGGAGGATGAGCGGTCCAAACAGCCCAATTCTAGGTTACACATTCTCAACCTCCAAGTGGCCCTCACCGAAGCCCGCCTCTCTGGTATCTCCAACAGGGCCTGGCACAGCTTGGGCACTCGGCGAGCAACCGCTGACCAAGAACTCCAAGGAGCGCCCAGCCGCCCGCATCCCGCCCTCCAGGCCTGCGCCCGCCCCGGGCCCGCCCCAGCCCCGCGCAGAGCAGGGCACCTGGCAGTTCATGTTGTCCTCCGCCTCGATGAGCTTGCCCCGGTACACCTCGCCCGTGTTCGTCTCACACGTCACGATGTGACCCTCGGCCTCGTGGAGCACTTTGATCGGCACGCCAATGGACATCTCGGCAGGAAGAGAGCTCTATGGCGAGAAAGAGACGGCAGTCACTTCATCTTTCGAAGCCCGAGAAGGCATGCGGCAAACACAAGCCCTCAAAGCTGACACTCTGGAAAGCTTAGCAAAGTTGCCAGAGGTGCACTATTTTGTTTTAGCTGAATTCTGAGCTTGAAGGACCTATCTGGCAAACACATGCAAGATGTGGGTGGGGAGGAATGGGGGGCTAAACAGGGGGAAAGCTAACGGGAATGAAACTGCCTCCCATTTTCCTTCCACCACAGGTCCCTTGAGTGCGCGTGTTAAGTCACTTCTCTGACTCATTGCGACCCCATGCACTGTAGCCCATGAGGTTCCTCTGTCCATGGTATTCTCCAGGCAACAATACTGGAGTGGGTTGCCAAGCCCTTCTCCAGGGGACCTTCCCGACCCAGGGATGGAACCCGCGTCTCTTACACCCCCTGCGTTGGCAGGAGGTCTTTTTAACCGTGCCGTTTGGGAAGCTCAGAAGGGGCTGTGCGTTTAATCCAACCCATTAAGCGCTCTCTGACCATCTACTTACTTCACCATTAAGCTAAAGAAAAAATATCCA
>NW_011479026.1:4145-6060 GCF_000754665.1 Bison bison bison | reverse complement strand
CGGGGCAAGACCCCGGGGATCGGGGATCAGCGGTGGGGGGCAGCCCTCACCCCGGGGATCGGGTATGGGGGAGAACCCAGCCCGAGCGCCGGGCAGGGTCCAGCCGCGCGACCTTGGGCCGACCGCCGCCGCGGCCCCTGCTGTTGAGCTCTGAGCGAAACCTGGCCAGGTGTGCGCTCCGGCTGGTCCCGCCGGGCCGGCCACGGTCAGTTGGGGTTTGTTTGTTTTCCTGATAACTCCCGGAGCAGGGACACCCCTGGGCATCTCTTGCTTGCGGTCATGGAGGGAAGGAGGGTCCTGGTTGAGCGGCCGGGGCGGGGGGAGGGGTCACCTTTCCCAGGAGGGAAAAGTCCTCTTTAGAGCTGCTTTGAGGAGACCCTGTCCCCCCTCCGGGAACTGAGGCCTTAGAAGGGGCAGGCAACTGGGAGGGATCGCAGAGCAGTGAGGGACCGCCGCCTGCCCCTGGCCTCCCAGACTCCTGCGTGGTGTCTTGCTACAGGGTCTTCCTTCTCTAGTTCCTCCTTCCAGGCGCCTGAGTTCCTTTGCTGCGGCGGGGGGAGGCGGGAGGGCACAGACTGATAATCAGTGGCCAGCCTCGGTGTGCTCTTCTGAGTGGGGGGGGGGGGCAGTGGTTCCCCATCCCCTGTGCGGCATACAGTTGACGAGTGAGGGGCCCACACGGGGAAGACCCCAGCCCTGAGGCATCCGTGGGACACGACTGTAGTTGCAGCAAGGAGTTGGGTCCAGGGCTGTCCCCGGGCTTTGCTGTCTCGTCCTCCAGTTGTCTCACTTTGTGATCTTAGACCAGACACTTGCCTTTCTGGAAGAGCCTGAGTGGAGTAATGACTCATTTCCAGGGCGCTTTCTCTGAGCAGGCACTCTGCCCGAGTTGTTTGCATGCAGGGCCTCGTCAATCCTCATAACGACTTGGGTGAAGCTGGTTCCAGTTGTCACCTGCACTTTTGCAGATGAACCGACCCAGGGCTTAAGTATTCAGGACCAGGAAACTGCCTTCCTTCTTGAGGACAGCTGCCAGCTGAAGCTGGGTCAGCCCCTTCCAGGCAGACCCTGGCCCTCAGGTGGGATGGGCTGTGGCTCCAGGTGCCTGGCAGCAGCTTGGGGCTTGGAAGGCCTGCCCTTATGGGGTTGGCCGACTTGCTTGTGCCTGGATTGGGGGTGGCCCCAGGCGGGTGGTCAGGCACCTCAGGGGTGTGGGCAGGATCAAAGGGTAAGAGATAAGGGCGAGAAGAGGTGGGGCAGAGTTCCCGAGGGCCCCAGCCAGCAGCGGGCGGTGCCACGGTTTACAGCGGGGGGGGGCGAGGCACAGACAAGAGTCGGAGCCTGGCCACAGGTGGCCCAGCCAGCCAGTGCCAAAGCCCCGGCCGCAGAGTCAGGAGGAGCCGTGGACAGAGGACCATAGTCTGGAAGCCTGGGGGAAGGGGAGTCCTGCGGTGACCCGGAGGCTCAGGCCGCTCAAGGGAAAGAAAAAAAAAAAACAAAAATGCCTTCCATTCACCGCCGAAGGCTGTCTGCCGAGGTCTCCAGGCTGGGAGGAGGCAAACGCTCCGTGCCTGCCACTGAGGAGTTCCCCGCGGGTCCAGCGGGCAGACAGATACCAGCTCCGGTCCTCCAGATGGAGGGGAAGGGACTGACGCGTTTGCATGTTCAGAGATGGGAGACAGCCTTCTGGACGGAGGGATATGCAGGAGCCAAGGCTGGGGAGTAAACAGCCCGTGGAGAGAAAAACGAGAAGGCAGTGTGTAGCTTTGGGAGGGGCTCTGGAAGGGCGGGACGCAGGCCGCAGGGGCCAGCAGCCTGCGGAGGCCTCTGCCTCTGCTCAGCCTTCGGGGGCGGGGCATTGCTTTGGGACGTGAGCACCTGGATGGCAGGGCTCGTCCGTGACCTAGTGTGCCCA
>NW_011479026.1:0-550 GCF_000754665.1 Bison bison bison | reverse complement strand
GCCCTCGCGACTCATGCTCCTTCCCTTTGTCGCGGCTCCAGCCAGCCCGGCCTCCGCACCTGTCTTCCTCGGGCCGTCACGGGCCAGTTTTCTTCCTTCGTACAGGGACAGCCAGCTCCAAGTTGGGTCTCTGGTGTTCTAAAAGGAAAAAAACTCTACCGTCTTTCATTTTTATAAAAAAGGAAGGCTCAGACACGGTGCTTCCAACCCAGAGGGCACGGGTTCCATCCCTGGCCGGAGACTAAGACCCCATAAGCCATGTGGGACGGTCAAGAAAATAACTCAAAAAACAAAAACAAAAAGCACACAAACAAACAACAACAAAAACAGAATGCCGGCAAAGCCTCACTGAGACCCCAGTGCACCCTGCCGCCCTTAGAGCCAGGCCTGCCTCCCACCTGGGCCGAGCAGACAGTGCCTGCCGGCCTCGTGGGCGACAGGGCCACTACCCCGTGGCAAGTGCCCGTCTACCTAGCTCTCCTTTGAGCCGTCCAGGCCAGGGGGAAAGGCTGGTGGATCTGGTGTGGTCAGCGTGGCCTTGAGGTGGAGG
>NW_011479025.1:19261-20759 GCF_000754665.1 Bison bison bison | reverse complement strand
CGCACTGCTTCCGGGTCCAGGTCTGCAGGTGCTGGGGAGATGGCCGGTCCTGGGGAGGGCGGCTGGGACCCGGGGCTGCGTTCCATGGGGTCGGGGCTACTGAGCCCTTCCACGCTTCCTAGAGGAGGAGACACGCTGGGGGACACAGGAGCCACTGGCCTCTGCTGTCTGCGGGGTGTCTGCACCGTCCTAGCGCATCGTGCCTACTGTGCCTCGCCGCCCCTGTGAGCTCCCCGGGGCACCTGCTGGGTCCACTCAGCCTCTCGCTTCACTTTCGATCAGCACTCACAACCCTCAAAATCACACCCCTGTCCTGGCCACCCCCTGCTGCTTCCCTAGCATCAGTCTCTCTCCTTATAAGCTGGCCAGCTGATACCACCCACAGCTACCATGCTCCACAACATTCCTCCCTACAAAGGCGCTGGGGTCTGTGTATGTGCTATTCCTTTCTCTCCCCAAGACTTCTCTGGCCCATTCCTTTAGGCCTCAACGTAAAGAACACTCCTCAGAGGCCTCCCTGACCCCAGCCTTGGGTGGGGGTGAGCTCCTTCCCACCTCCTGGGGGTCCAGTGTCTGCCCCCCACCCCCAGACCACAAGCACCATGAAGGCTGCATCCCCAGGGCCCAGTCTGTGGGCAGACACTCCCTCGCTTCATTACCTCCCTGTACTGATGGCTAAGGGCTTCCCTGGTGGCCCAGATGGTAAAGTATCTGCCTACAGTGCAGGAGACCCAGGTTCAGTCCCTGGGTCAGGAATATCCCCTGGGGATGGGAATGGCAACCCACTCCAGTATTCATGCCTGGAGAAACCCATGGACAGAGGAGCCTGGAGGGCTACTGCCCATGGGGTCGCAGAGTCGGACATGACTGAGCGACTAACACGCGCTCTGAGAGCTCACAATGTGAGCATCTCCAGATGCTGGACCAGCGCTTTCCATACGCCACCTCTTTCCATCCTCACAGTAATTCCCTGAGAGGTAAGGCCCAATCTTCCCCCTTCACAGGCTGCACAGGCTCAGAGCAGATTCAGTCAGTTCAGTCGCTCAGTCGTGTCCGACTCTTTATGACCCCATGAACCGCAGCACGCCAGGCCTTCCTGTCTATCATCAACTCCTAGAGCTTGCTCAAACTCATGTCCATCAAGTAGGTGATGCCATCCAACCATCTCATCCTCTGTCGTCCCCTTCTCCTCCTGCCTTCAATCTTTCCCAGCATCAGGGTCTTTTCCAAGGAGTCAGTTCTTCGCATCAGGTGGCCAAAGTATTGGAGTTTCAGCTTCAACATCAGTCCTTCCAATGAATATTCAGGACTGATTTCCTTTAGAATGGACTGGTTGGATCTCCTTGCAGTCCAAGGGGCTCTCAAGAGTCTTCTCCAACACCACAGTTCAAAAGCATCAATTCTTCAGCGCTCAGCTTTCTTTGTGGTCCAACTCTCACACCCATACATGACTACTGGAAAAACCATAGCCTTGACTAGACAGACCTTTGTCGGCAAA
>NW_011479025.1:14235-16799 GCF_000754665.1 Bison bison bison | reverse complement strand
CTAGGACTTCTGGCCTCCAGACCCACGAGACACAAATTTCTCTTGTTTAAGCCACTCAGTTTGTGCTGCTGTGTTACAGCAGCCCCAGCAGACAAATACAACTGCAAACTCCATAACCAGTGAGCAGTAATCCTCCCTTCCCCACACCTCTGGCAACCTCTAAATTCTGTCTCCATGAATGTCTATTCTAAATGTTTTCTATAAGTGTAATTATACTATATTTGTCCCTTTTTTTTTCTTTTGGCCATGCCAAATGGCTTACGGGATCTTAGGTCACTCACCAGGGATCGAACACACACCTCCCCATGCAGTGGAAGTGCCGAGTCTTAACAACGGGATCCCAGGGAAGTCCTTATATTTGTCCTTTTGTGACCAGCTTACTTCACCTAATATAATCCTATTAAAGTTCATCCATGTCGCAGCACAGATCGAGATGACCCTCCTTCTTAAGGCTGAATAAACTCCATTGTATTCAAATACTACATTACCAATTCACCTGCTCATGCACACTTTGAGATGGTGTACAATGTCTATCCAAGTGCCTCTTTTCAGTTCTCTTGGGGATATACCTAGGGGTGGAACTGTTGAGTCATATGGTAATTGGGCTCCAAAATCACCGCAGACAGTGACTGCAGCCACGAAATTAAAAGATGCTTGCTCCTTGGAAGGAAAACTATGACAAACCTAGACACCATTAAAAAGCAGAGACATCACTTTGCCAACAAAGGTCCGCATAGTCAAAGCTATGATTTTTCCAGTATCCATAAACAGATGTGAGAGTTGGACCATAAAGAAGGCTGAGCACTGAAAAATTAATGCTTTTGAATTGTGGTGTTGGAGAAGACTCTTGAGAGTCCCCTGGACTGAAAGATCAAACCAGTCAATGCTAAAGGAAATCAACCCTGAATATTCATTGGAAGGACTGATGCTGAAACTCCAACACTTTGGCCACGTGATTCGAAGAGCTGACTCATTGGAAAAGACTCTCATGCTGGCAAGGATTGAAGGCGGGAGGAGACACCAGAGGATGAGATAGATAGCATCACGAACTCAGTGGACATGAATTTGAGCAAACTCTGGGAGATAATGGAGGACAGAGTCTGGCGTGCTGAAGTCCCCGGGGTCACCAAGAGTCGGACATGACTCAGCAACTGAGCAACAACAACAAATAGTAATTCTAAATTTTAGTTGCTTGAGGAACTGCCAAACTATTCTTTCACAGTGGCTGCATTATTTTACATTCCAACCAACAATATCCCTTGACTTTTCCTTACCTACTTTCTAGCCCTGGAGTCAAGGTGAGCCTGGGGTTAGGCTGAGACAAGATGAGGGCTTCCTGAAAGGCCGCCTCTCCCAGCGTCACCCCCTGGGCCTTGGGAGCAGATGGCAGGTGGGAGGATCTCTTCTGAAGTTCCTGGAGGGCGGTTGGGCTGAGTGTGTATCTTTCTAAGGTAGACATAGTGGCCACAGGCCGGAACAGAGGAGTGGGCAGCCGTGATGGGAGAAGGAAGAGGATGAGGAGCTGATGGAGAGAGGGCAGGAGTCAATCACAGAGGACAGACAGACCCAGAGGAGGTAAGGACGTTCAGATGCAGCACTCTCAGCCACTATGAAAAGTAGTATGGAAGGTCTTCAAAAAATTAAAAATAGAGTTGCCATATGATCCAGCAATCCCACTCCTGGGCATATACCCAGACAAAAACATAATTCAAAAAGATACATGCAGACTGTGTTCTCAGTGGCACTGTTCATGTTAAGACATGGAAGCAGCCTAAATGTCCATCAACAGACGAGTGGATAAAGAAGACGCAGCACATATACACAATGAACTACTGCTCAGTCACAAAAGAGAATAAAATAATGCCATTGGGAGCAACATGGATGTACCTAGAGATTATCACGTTAAGTGAAGTAAGTCAGGAAGAGAAAGACAAATACCATTTGATTTCACTTATATATGCAATCTAAAATACAGCACAGGGACTTCCTTGATGGTCCAGTGGCTAAGACTCTGCACTCCCAATGCAGGGAGCCAGGGTTCAATGCCTGCCCAGGGAACTTGCCCAGTTCCCTTAAAATCCAGCATGTCAAAAACGAAGACGGAAGATCCTGCCGCAACTAAGCCCAGTACAGCCAAGTGAGTAAATGAGTACTTTCTAAATATATGGCACAAGTACACTCTTATAAAACAGACACAGGGCCACAAAAATGGATAACAAGCCTGTGGATGTCAAGGGGGAGATGGTTAGGAGAGTGATGACCTGGGAGTTTGGCGTTATCAGATATGAGCTAGTTTATACAGAATGGATAAACAAGGAACTATATTCAATATTCTGTAATAAACCGTAACAAAAAAGAATATTTTAAAATATACATACGTACATAAAGTGAAGTAGAAGTCTCTGAGTTGTGTCTGACTCTTTGCGACCCCATGGACTATAGCAGTCCACAGAGTTCTCCAGACCAGAATACTGGAGTGGGTAGCCTTTTCCTTCTCCAGGGATCTTCCCAACCCAGGGATCAATCCCAGGTCTCCCACATTGCAGGCAGATTCTTTACCAGCT
>NW_011479025.1:9526-11718 GCF_000754665.1 Bison bison bison | reverse complement strand
CCCGTGAGTGCCACAAGCTCCAATGGCAGTCCTTCAGCTCTGCCCCATGACCCTCCCAGTCCAAACCTGGCACTGAGGGAACTCAGGACCCGCTGCTCTGGAGACCACGACCACGTGTGCGTGCTTACTATCCGACTCTTTGCAGCCCCATGGACTGTAGCCCACCAGGTTTCTCTGTCCATGGAATTATCTGGACAAGAACACTGGAGTGGGCTGCCATTTTCTCCTCCAGGGGAGCTTCCTGACTCAGGGATGGAACCCACATCTCTTACATCTCTTGCATTAGCAGGCAGATTCTTTACCACTGAGCCACCTAGGAAGCTCTAGGGATACATACATTGAACACAACCCTAATCCACTGGAAGCCCGTGCCTGATATCTCCAGCCAGGTCAGACACCTGGGCACCAGTGAGCTCAGTGTACCACCTAATCATAGCTACCTACCATGGAGAGTGGTAGGAGTTCTGCAGGGCAGGGACTCCGGGGCGACTTTCACCTCCACAGTGATGCCTAACTTTTGTGGAGTGTCCATCACACGTCTGGGTCATCTTTCACCTCCATAGCGATGCCTAACTTTTGTGGAGTGTCTATCACAAGTCTGGGTCATCTTTCACCTCCACAGTGATGCCTAACTTTTGTGGAGTGTCTATCACACGTCTGGGTCATCTTTCACCTCCACAGTGATGCCTAACTTGTATGGAGTGTCTATCACACGTCTGGGTCATCTTTCGCCTCCACAGTGATGCCTAACTTGTGTGGAGTGTCTATCACACGTCTGGGTCATCTTTCACCTCCACAGTGATGCCTGACTTTTGTGGAGTGTCTATCACACGTCTGGGGCATCTTTCACCTCCACAGTGATGCCTGACTTTTGTGGAGTGTCTATCACATGTCTGGCCCTATTCTAAGTGCTTTGGTCATGTGAACTCATTAATACAGGATAGGTACTGACATCATCCCTCTTTAACAGACAAGAAAATGAAAACTCAGAGAGGTGAAGTGACTTGCCCAGTCACACAGCCCACAAGCAGCACACTGGGATTTGATCTCAGACAAACAGAATCAAAGGGACGTTTCTAGCCCCCTATTTCCCCAGGAGCAGGTGGGGCTGAGGTCTACCTACCCTGCAGCACCATAGCAAAGGGAACTTGAAAACGTGCTGTCTCACCCAAAACCCCAGCAAGAGCCTGGCACACGGGTGTGAGCTCCCTTCAGAGAGTCCTGTGGTTTCCCAGGACTTGAGCCTCACAGGAGGGGGCTTGGGTAGAGGGGTGCACTGGTGGAAGGTGGGGGGGATCTGTTATTCAGGCTGTAGTATCGGGGTGCATTGGTGGAAGGTGGGGGGGATCTGTTATTCAGGCTGTAGTATCGGGGGGAGGCAGAGCCTGGGTGCCAAAGGGGGCTGTTTCCTGTCCTGCTGGTCTTCTGGAGTGGGGAAGCCTGAGTCTCAGTGACCAGGGCAGTGCCCAGTGTACAGTGGGCACTTGTTAAATGCTTGCTGCTTTTGACGGCCTTGGAGGTCATCTAATTCAGAGCTCTGCAAGCTGCAGGCCAAGATTCCACAGGCCAAATTCCACTAGTCACCTGTTTCTATAAGGGTTTGAGCTAAGGATGGTTTGTGTTTTTAAGTAGTTAGAAATGACTCATTTTTACATGGTTGAAAGAAAAGCAAAGGAAGAATATTTCTGACACGTGTAAAGTATATAAAATGCAAATTTCAATGTCCACAGGCAAAGTTTTAAGGGAACACACTCCACTCACGTAGGTACCATCCAGGCCTGCTTTCTCCCTATGATGGCAGAGTAGAGTAGTCGCGACAGAAACTGTAAGGCCCAGGAACCTGGAAATATTTACTATTGGGAGCTTTTCAAAAAAACGGTTTGCCAGCTCCTGACCTAGTTCATGGGATCTGCACCTCTGGTTGTTCACAGATTCCTTTGAGAACTGGCTAAGAGCTCCGGACCCAATCTTTGGAGATATGTGAACAAATGTGTACACGAAAGTACACACACACGCACAGTTTCATGGTTTGAGGACTCCTCAAAGACCACCCATTAATACCAAGGACAGGTAACAGGCCTTGTTACAGTTCAAGCCCTTGGTTTTGACTACGCGAGGGGCCGCGGCTCCAGGAAGGGGGTGTGGTGGACTTCAGGCGCGCAGCGAGTGCCGGTGGGGGGACAGGTGAGGGG
>NW_011479025.1:3802-9259 GCF_000754665.1 Bison bison bison | reverse complement strand
CTGCAGCTCCCGCCGGGCCTCCAGCCTCGAGCGCTCCACCTCCTGCAGCCCGGCCCGCAGCTCCCCGGCCTCCTTGCCCACAGCCACCCGGGCCTCCTCCAAGAGCACCAGCTTCTGCTCCTTGTCCTCGTTGGCAAGCTTCAGGCTGGAGGGGGCAGAGGGCAGAGGGCAGAAGTGGCCCCCGGTCCTGGGGAGGGTACCCTGAGTGACCCTGTACAGCAGCCCTTCCCCTGGTTTCTGGAGTGGCTCTGACAGCCTCCTGCCTGCAGGTGCCCATTGCCGCCTGCCAAGCAGTCCTCCCTTGGGCCAGGCCCTCCAGGGACGGGGAGCAGACCCTCGGTGGGGAGAGGTGGACCAGAGGGCACACTGGCTTCCAGGGCGATGCCGGTAGGTGGGGCCAGGGTCTGAACGCCCCCCCAACCAGACCGGCCATCACCACTCCCCTTCCTGCAGGGAAGGAAAATCACCTCAAACCAGGCAAGTCTGAGCTTGCTCAGAGGGTAGAGACACCCCACCTGTGCGATTCCCCCAGAACCCTGGGGGTGCAGTTAGTCCCGGGGATGAGGTTCAGGGAAGTGAGGGGCGGAGCTTGGTGAAGGGGCGGGGCTCGGTAAAGGGTCCGCCGGCCGAGACCCCACCTGACCCGCTCGCTCTCTGCCGTCTTCAGGGCCGCGCGCAGCTCCTCGTTGGAGCGTCGCAGGGCCTCAATCTCCCTGACGCCCTCGCTCAGGCTGCGCCGCAGCTCGGCCACCTCCTGGCGCTGGGCCTCGCGGCTGTCCTGGCCCTCCCGCACCTTGCGCTGGGCCTCCAGCAGCTCCCGCCGCAGCCCGCTGCGTGCCTCTTCCAGCAGGCGCAGCTGGGTCCGAAGCTCTTCTGCCTGTGAGGACAGCGGGTGTCCACAGCCGGGGGCCGGGCCCCCTCGGGCTGGGTGCGAGCCCGCCCATTCCCGTCTCCGGGGCCACAGGGCGCCTGCCCCATCCCTCTGCCGCGACTGGGCCTGCAGGTGAGCAGGTTATGATTTGGGGCAAAGCATGCTGGAGTCAGCGGTGCTCTGGCCTGAAAGAATCATCAACCAGGGCTTCCCTGGTGGCTCAGACGGTGAAGAGTCCGCCTGCAATGCGCGAGACCCGGTTCAATCCCTGCGTCAAGAAGAGCCCCTGGAGAGCAGAACGGCTACCCACTCCAGTATTCTTGCCTGGAGAATTCCATGGACAGAGGAGCCTGGTGGGCTACAGTCCCTGGGGTCGTGAAGTCAAACACAACTGAGCAACTGACACTACTGCCACCTAATCATCAGCCAAGAGCACCCTGCAGGGATTCTCGTGGTGGTCCAGTGGTTAGGACTCCACACTTCCCCTGCAGAGGGCACGGGTGTGATCCCTGGCTGGAGAAGTTGCCACATGCTGTGCAACGCAGCCCCCCCCAAAAGATCGGTCAACCTAAGGATCAACCTTAACACGTTATTGACCAGAGATGTATTAATACAACTTCTGTTACCTGAACGTGTTGACCAAAGACGTCTCAATATTCACTTACAAATTGCTGGCCACAGGCATCAGTTTCCGCAAAAATCCCTGGTCAATAACGAGTTAAGAAGGCAGGGGCCCCGCCAACCTTTCTGTGAGAGCTCAAGCTCCACATGTACACAGAAGGCCCTTAATAAATGTTTGCTGCTTCCCTCCCTTCCTTCGTTCCCTTACTCTCAAGGGCACCTTCTGGGCCCCCAGCAGCCTCAGCTGTGCTGCGCAGAGGGGCGAGCAGGCAGGCGGGCGGGTGGGCGGCTCACCTCGCGCAGGCAGGACTCCCGCTGGCGGCCCAGGTCTCCGGCCTGCTCCCGCAGCCTCTTCACCTCCTGGGCATGAGCCGCGGCGGCCTCCTCCAGCTGGGCCCGCAGGTCCCGCAGCTCGGACGTCAGGGCGTTCACGGTGCTCTAGGATCGATGGCTCCTCAGACTTGGCGCTGTGGTGTCCGACCCCGCCCTGCCCCCGCCAGCCCGCCCCTGACTGCTGCTGGGCTAGCAGGGCACTGTCCACTGTCGGCTCCCAGCACGGCCCTGCACGCCGGCCCGTCAGGCCCTCTGTGATCTCCTGACACCCAGCAAGTGCTCTGCACGCAGCTCGTCTTCCCCAGGCTAGGGGTTCACAGGGCCCAGCTGTATCCTCTGCCTCCAGTGGGGACCCCCAAGTAAGGCTGAAGCCTCCTGCACAGCCTGGAAGCTGCCGCAGGGCACAGCCACGCCTCCGTCCCCAAGCCCCGCCCCTCGCCCGGGCCCCGCCCACCCAGGGGCCACACCTCCGCCACGCCCTGGCCTACTCGCCCGCCCGCCCAGGCCACCACTCCCCACCCACCCCGACCCCGCCCGCCCTACCCTGTCCTGCTCCTGGCGGTTCTGGGCGTCCCGCTTTTGTCGCTCCATCTCCAGGGAGACGGCGGCCAGGCTGTGCCGCGTCCCCATCAGCTTCTCGGACAACGCCGTCTTCTCGGACTCCTTTAGGGACAGGGCCTGGGGAGAGGCGGGAGCAAAGGGCTCAGGGCCCTGGGAGGTCCTGGGGGATGCTTGGGCCTTTCCCCACCCTGCCCTGGGAACGGTGCCCCCGGGGGCTTGGGGCCCTGACCGGCCACCGCAGGTGGAGCCAGGGTCAAGGCGCAGCCCCAGGAAAGCGCTGGTGCACTGTTGTTACAACAGCAGTTACAACCTGGACACAGACACAACCTAAGAGATCGCACATCACATCCTGAAGGGCCTTTCATTACTCCCATTTTACAGATGAGGCTACTGAGGCTCAAAGAGGTAAAGTGACCTGCCCCGGATTACGTGGCGGGTAAGGAGAGATGGGCGCAGCCTGCCCTGTCTCCATTTCGTTACAGAAGGTCAGGAGTTAGTTCTTTCTGAGGAGGGTCAGCTGCTGCACGTGGGCTCTGTGGGGACAGCTCGTAGGCGGTCACGGGGACGCCACACCGGGCCCGGGGTGGAGGAAGGGTGAGCGGAGGGGGTTAGCTTTTCGGGAACAACACTCATGGTGTCAGGATAGTGGTGGTTATGCGCTACGCTCCCGCCGTGTGCCAGGCCCACCCGCTGGACATGGGGATCTTGGTGACGCCTCACAAATGCCCCTTGAGTTCCCACTGTGAGGTGAGGAAACTGAGGCCCGGAAAGGACTCCTGGCTGCAAGCCTGGGTGGCGAGCAGGGCCTGGCCCCTCAGGCGGCCGCCGGAGCCCACGCACCTGCTGCTTCTCAGTCTCGGCCAGGAGTAGGCCCTCGTCACGCTCCTGCTGCAAGGCGGCCATCTCCTCACTCAGCTCTTCCTTCTCGGCCTCCAGCCGGGCCAGCAGCTCCTCCCGCTCCCGCTGGAGCTGACCCTGCAGGCGGGCCCGCTCTGCGCCCAGCTCCCGCCACGCCGCCTCCTGAGGGCCAGGCAGAGGTGTGCGTGACCCACGCGGCTGGGCGGGCAGCTGCTCTCCACCCTCGGAGCGGCCGGGCCTCGGGGCAGGTGGGGTAGGTGAGAGGAAGGGTTATGACGGGGACATGCCGGGGCTGTGCAAGCCCCAAGGAGCAGCAGCTAGTGGGCTGAGAGGATGGGGGCTGAGTGGAGCGGGAGCAGAAAATGTTTCCTGGAGGAAACAAGCAGCAGTCAGTCAGGTAGAGAAAAAAGAAAAAGGACCCTGGGCCAGAGTACAGCCCCAGAGGCAGCTTGGAGGAAGGAGGAAGATGAACAGGGAAACCGTGATGTTTACGGTCCCTGGAGCTCGAATTACAAGGTGGACAGGGTGAAGGCCAGGGCCAGAGCCACACGGAGCAGTCAAGCCAGACCACGCCAGACCAGTGGGCGTTCGGGAGGAGTGATCTGATTCCTAGGGACAGGAGAGGCCTCAGGCCAGGGTGATGAGGGGCAATCTGAAGTTTAGAACAGTGGGTTGCTGTGGGCTTCCCTGGTGCTGCTAGTAGTCAAGAACCAACGTGCCAGTGCAGGAGACATAAGAGACTCGGGTTCGATCTCTGGGTCAGGAAGATCCCCTGGAGGAGGGCATGGCAACCCACCCTGGTCTTCTTGCCTGGAGAATCCCACGGACAGAGGAGCCTGGTGGGCTACAGTCCATGGGGTCGCAAAGAGTCGGGACACGACTGAGCGACTTAACACGCACACACGCAGAGCGTGGAAGAAGGCCTGGGACCAGGGGTCTGGGCAGAGTGTGCTGGGTTGGCAGTGAGGACTGAGGAGGCCTGGGTCTGGGAGCCACAGATCTGCTGACATTAAGAGGCCGAGTCTGGGGTTGCAGGGAGAGGGAGGGTGGGCACGGAGTCTGGCCCCCAGGACTGGGTGGGTGAGACCCACAGGCAGCACAGGCAGAGCCCACCCGGGGCCTGAGGGGGGCGCCTGGCCCCGTACACGTCCTAACAGCTGTGAGGACTCCCTGCATAAAACGCAGTGCCACCCCTGCTGGGGGAGGGGGGCTCCATCCACCCAAATCCAAGAAGACGGGGTGCGTGGGCCCCTGGTGGAGGGGGCCACAGTCCGAACCCTCTGTCAGAAGCAGCCCAGTCCAAGACGGGTGAGGCAGGGCCCTGCCCAGAGGCCAGCCCAGGGAGTGTTTCAGTGCAGTAACCACCACCAGCATCCAGAAAGCGCCTGCTCTGTGGGAAGCCGTTCGTGTAGTTGGGCTGGCCAAAAAGTTCATTCAGGTCTGCCATTCCATGCCGAACAAGCTTTCTGGCCAGCCTCAAACTATCACCGTCCCCCACGGTTACGACGAGGAAGTGAAGGCACAGAGGCCTTTGGTAGCGAAACCAGCAGGTGGCCAAGATCAGGTCTGAGCCAGGCTACACAGCTCCAGAGCCGGTGTGCTCAGACACCACTGCTCTGCTCTTCCAGTGACCCGGCCCCTCACTTTTCTATGTGCTCTGGTCTCCAGAATTTACTTTCATATGCAAATAGCGCTTCTTCACAAATTAAAGTGCTTTCCTGCTATACATTACATCAACATTTTCCAAACATGTCTGTGGATCTCCTGCCTCGGATCACCAGGGCTGAAACAGACTGGGGCCTGGGAATCTGCATGGTTGATAAGAAGGGGCCCCTGATGGATCCTCCCAGCTGCCCATAGGACCTCTGAAACACAGATGAAGTTCCATTTCACAGATTTGGAGACTGGGGCAGAGTGAGAAGGCTGACTTGCCTGAGGTCACAGAGGAGCTAAAGCCAGTGGTTCAGAGCCACCCCCCACGCAGCCCTCCCCAGTCTGCCCCAAGCCAGCAGCCCGAACCTTCTCTCGCTGGAGTCGCTGCAGATCCTCCTCGTGGGCTGCCCGCTGCTCCCGCAGAGAGGAAAGGGCCTCCCGCTCAGTCTGAAGCAGCTTCTGGGCCGTCAGCTCCTTGTCCAGAGCAGCCTTCTCCTCTGCAGCTGCCATCTGCTGTCGCAGGCCCGCCAGCTCCCCTGTACAGGAGAGATGGGATGGAG
>NW_011479025.1:1530-1651 GCF_000754665.1 Bison bison bison | reverse complement strand
TGCTCCTCCCGAGACGCGGCAGCCGCCTGCTCCACCTGCTGCTGCCGGCCCAGCAAGGCCACCTTCTCCTCCTCCAGCTGCGGGTCAGGTGGGGCTGAGAGCAGGGGCAAGCCCAGCCCTC
>NW_011479025.1:0-992 GCF_000754665.1 Bison bison bison | reverse complement strand
GGGCTGGGGCTGGGGACGCGGGGCGGGGGGAAGGCAGGAGGGTCCACAGGCCCACCACGTACCTGGGCGACGAGGTGGTTCAGAGCCAGCTTGTCCTGCGCCAGACCCTCATTCAGGGCACTCAGCTTGGACAAGGAGTCCCGCAAAGAGGCCTCCTCCGCCCTCAGCTTGGCCGTGGAGAGCTCGAGTGCCACGCGGCCGGCCTCCGCCTGCAGGGTCGGGACCAGCGGCCAGACAGTCAGGCGGAGAAAGCAGGGAAGAGATGCAAGGGACACGGAGATGCAGAAGGACGAGGAGAAGGGTAGAGAGATGGGCGTAGAGAGAGGTATGGGGAGACAAGGCCCTCAGACAGGGTGGGGGATGTGAGAAGGGAGACGCAACAGGAAACAGAAAGAATCCCTGCAGATTGCCTGCTGCCCACACAGAGCTGGACAAGGGCTGACAAGGCTGGCTCCTGCCACAGGGCACGGCCCGAGGTCAGAGGGTACCAGAGCGGGGTCGCGGGTGGGCCTGCTCAGGGCCTAGACCACAGGGAGTGGGACAGGCACCAACCAAGAACTGTGCCCCCAGCCCTCAAAGACCCCAGGACCCATGCCCAGAGACGGGGCTGGACGACTTGAGTCACAGGCCCTGCCCCAGAAGCATCTGGAAAAGCAGAGGTATGACCAGGCCTGGAGAGCAGTTCACTTATGGCTGTGATCAGAGGTCAGCCTGAGTCCAGGAGGAAGGGGTCAGTCTGTGGCCAGAGGGAGGAGGCCTGGGGCCAGGGCAGAGGTGGGCTTGTGGCAGGGGAGCAAACGGGGACCCACCTTGGCCAGCGCCTCGGCCACCTCAGCCTTCTCGGCCTGCAGCATGTCCCGCTGCAGCGTGGCACCACTCAGCGCCTCCCGCACCTCCACCAGCTCCTTCGCCAGCCCTGAGCGCTTCCCTTCCAGCTGCTCCAGTTGTCTGTGGCTGTGGGAGACTCAGGGGAGTGACCTGGAGCAGTGAGG
>NW_011479024.1:13842-14651 GCF_000754665.1 Bison bison bison | reverse complement strand
ACTGTAGCTTTGTAATAGAGACTGAAGTCAGGCAGGTTGATTCCTCCAGTTACATTCTTCTTTCTCAAGATTGCTTTGGCTATTCAAGGTTTTTTGTATTTCCATACAAATTGTGAAATTATTTGTTCTAGTTCTGTGAAAAATACCGTTGGTAGCTTGATAGGGATTGCATTGAATTTATAGATTACTTTGGGTAGTATACTCATTTCCACTATATTGATTCTTCTGATCCATGAACATGGTATATTTCTCCGTCTATTAGTGTCCTCTTTATTTCTTTCACCAGTGTTTTATAGTTTTCTATATATAAGTGTTTTGTTCCTTTAGGTAGATATATTCCTATGTATTTTATTCTTTTCATGGCAATGGTGAATGGAATTGTTTTCTAAATTTCTTTTCTATTTTCTCATTATTAGTGTATAGGAATGCAAAAGATTTCTGTGTGTTGATTTTATATCCTGAAATTTTACTATATGCATTGATTAGCTCTAGCAATTTTCTGGTAGAGTCTTTTTGGTTTTCTATGTAGAGGATCATGTCATCTGCAAACAGTGAGAATTTTACTTATTTTCCAGTCTGGATTCCTTTTATTTCTTTTTCTGCTCTGATTTCTGTGGCCAAAACGTCCTGAATTATGTTGCATAGTAATGATGACGGGGGCACCCTTGTCTTATTCCTGACTTTAGTGGAAGTGCTTTCAATGTTTCACCTTTGAGGATAATGTCTGCTGTGGGTTTGTCATATATAGCTTTTATTATGTTGAGGTATGTTCCTTCTATTCCTGCTTTCTGGAGGGTTTTATCATAAAT
>NW_011479024.1:8430-11527 GCF_000754665.1 Bison bison bison | reverse complement strand
ATCCAACCAGTCCATTCTGAAGGAGATCAGCCCTGGGATTTCTTTGGAAGGAATGATGCTAAAGCTGAAACTCCAGTACTCTGGCCACCTCATGCGAAGAGTTGACTCATTGGAAAAGACTCTGATGCTGGGAGGGATTGGGGGCAAGAGGAGAAGGGGACGACAGAGTATGAGATGGCTGGATGGCATCACTGACTCAATGGACATGAGTCTGTGTGAACTCCAGGAGTTGGTGATGGACAGGGAGGCCTGGCACGCTGCGATTCATGGGGTCGCAAAGAGTCAGACACGACTGAGCGACTGATCTGATCTGATATGGGGCTACTCTGTAATTGCAGTACACTGGCTTTTCAATCCTGTGTTTCTCTTGATGCAGATCACAGGCTCTAGGGCACTCAGTCTCAGTAGTTGTGGCCAGCCAGTTTATTTGCCCTGGGGCACTTGCAATCTTCCCAAGTCAGGTCTCAAATGCATATCTTAAGCACTGGATCAAAAGGGAAAACACTCTGGAAGGAATTTGAAATACATAACATTTACATGAAACTTGGCACCAGGCCTATTTTTAAGGAGACCAATTGAGGATTGTCCGCTACTTCAAGCAACTGCCTGAGACAAGGACTGATTTAGGTTCCCCTCCCAAATGTCCCTACAGTATCTTGAAGCTGTCCCCACCATGTCGCTTTGTTCTTGCTTGAGTTTCTGATACCCACACTAGACCACAGCTTCCAGAGGGCAGGACTATCACTTGACTCACCTGGATGTATACATCAGTAAATCTTGTTGCATTATACCAGAATCCAATAACAAGACAAGGCTAACACTAAGATCCGTTATTCTATTATGAGTGTTAGGTTACAGGTTCAACTACTGTAATCGAACCTTAAATAACATTGTCTTAAATATAATACAATTTCAATTCTCTTTCATGTAATATTAGTACAGGTCTCTCCACAGAAATGGGGACCCACTTCTTTCTTGTTACACCTTCCACCTATGCTACTTACCTCTGGTCTAATATGGCTGTTCCAGCCCCCATCATTACATCTGCATTCCAGCTAGTGGGACAGAAAATAATATTTCCATTTGGAAGTGACATATCACCTCTACTCAAATTCCACAGGCTGAAGTATCTTCCATGGTCATGGCAAACCTGGGGGTGGTGGGTCCACAGAAAGGCAGGGGAATGTGATCCTACTACAGAACATTTATGATGAGTTGTTATTCATGAATGAAGGGCCGCCACCCTTCATTCATGTCCCTGTAATTTATTCTTCTTTGGTTCCCCCACACAGCTTTTAGCCTGTTTTGGCCTGCAGATATGGATATGGATGAGGTTATAAGAGAGGAAATGCCCAGGCTGTACAAATATGGAGAAAACAAGAAAGCAAAGAAGATAAAAAAGTAGAAAAATGCAAAATCTATAGGAAAGTATGCTTATAATCATAATTTCACAGTTATACAATTTAGGTATATCTGTGGTTGGTGAATAGATTTATTAAATAAAAAATAAGAGAAATGTAAAATATAAATATATTCACTAAACCCAACAAAACAATAAACCTATATCACATTAAATACATAGTAGTATCAGGATTCATTTGGAAGCACATTGCAAAATATTAAAACAACTATAGCTTTAGCAAGATAAAATTGATTTTTCTCTCCCACTGAAACAAAGCTGGAAGTGGGCCAGCCAGAGCTTGGGTGGTATCCATCTCCAATGTTACATGATTGTCCACTACAACTGCAGGAGTTCCAGCCACACAACTAAAATCTATACAACAGTTAGAAGAAAGTAGGGAAGGGAAGAGACTCATCTCTCAGCTAAATCAGCTCCTTGAAAGCAGTCTTCCAAGAAATCCCTCTTACAGGTCTGCTTGCATCTCAGTCACCAGTCATGAATCATGAACTAAGAGCACCAGTGGGTAGGAAATGCAGTCCGGTAGCTACTGGGCTCATGGCTATATAACAAACTATTTTCAGTTTTGAAAGATAAGCAGAGAATAGATCATTTTGTAGGCAGCCAGCAGTGTCTGCCTTAAAGAACAAACCTTTTCTGAATATATTAGGCTGAATAGCTGGGCACAGTGTGGGAGCCAGGAGGAAGGAGCAGCAATGAGAGACAGCTGGATGGATCTGAACTGTGCTCCAGAACAAAAAGGACAGACTGGTCAGTAGAGATCTTCTAAGGACTGAAGTGAGGATTATACATACCACAGGACCCAATTTGTTTTGAAAACTGCTTTTCCAACTAGGGTCCCAAATGTCTATCAATTCTTCAGCTTCTAAATACCTTGTCTTTGTTACCTCACATTCTGACCTACCTGTCTCACCTTCCTTACTTCTGTTCACATCACTTCACCATCCAGTCACCAGCATTACACAATCCAGTGCTGAGGAGTAAGCAACACTTTCTAGAAGTGTGTAGAAACACAATGACTATTTCTACTTTAATATTAGTTTCTCCTGATCTAGGTCTTTTGAAGGACTGATATGGATAGAATTATGGAGATCTCACGTTTCCTCTAAAATCCCAACCAAGAATGTGACTTCCTTGGACCTGGAAGGGAAGCTCTTACTTTTGGATCCACAGGTCTTAGCAGGACAGTAAGTCCCCTGTGCATGAACAAGTTACATTTCAAAAGGGTGTTCAAAAATCCCAATTTCTTCATAAGTCCAGCAAAGTTACTTACACAGCCACCTAAGACAAATGGCTATATGTTACTGTAGTATAATAGCTTTATGATAGTTTTCATGCAAATAATACATAAAAGCAAACACAAACAATAAAATAAACATTTTTAATCTTGCAGTACCTGGATAGGGCATGGCAACCCACTCTGGTATTCTTGTCTGGAGAATCCCCAAGGCAAGAGGAGCCTGGCTGACTACAGTCCATATGTTGCCAAAGTTGAACACAGCTAAGCAACTAAGCACACTTTTAAAAATAGAATAGAAATGTTTCTTTTGTGTGTGTGTGTGGTAGAACCATTTTTTAATTTTTTAATTTTAATTTTTAATTTTATTTTTAACTTTACAATATTGTATTGGTTTTGTCATATATCAAAATGAATCTGCCACAGGTATACATGTGCTC
>NW_011479024.1:4098-6848 GCF_000754665.1 Bison bison bison | reverse complement strand
TTTAGAGGAGCAGTCTCTGTTGCTCAGTATGAGCAAAGAGAGGAGAATGAACCATGAAAATCGAACATGTGTCCCAGGTCAAATATATCTAGTATTGAAGAGATGTAAGTCCTGTCAATTTATCTGCTCCTTCCTGGAAAGAATTAGAGTAGTAAAGGAGGGAAGGTCTGCACTATGCTAGCACCTTCTTCTTCTTCTGTCCAATTAACATTGATTTCTAATGCCATTTCTTTATAAACAGAGGATGTACTTCATATGATTGAAGGCTTCTAATTTACTGTTCCATATAAACTTTTGGTGCTGTTCTGTGCCCAGGCACATGGGGCCCTGGAGCCTGGCAGGCTCTGTTTTGGCTGCAGAGTGCAGTGTATGGGGATCTGCTGTCGTCTGTGGCCTGGCGTATATCTTCAGTCTGGGTTCACATCTGAGGGGTTAACTCTAGTTGGGTTTATTCTATCATCTTCAGTTTGTCCCATGTTCTTTCTTCCCATGTCTTTTTATCCCTGACTTCTTTGTGACTGAGTAGTTTTTATGATTCCCTTTTATAGAATTTGTCTCTTTATTAACTGTAACTTTTTTAAAGTAGTTTTAATATCCATGGTATGCATCTTTAACTTTCCAGTCTATCATTATTAATTATGATAATAATTATTAAATTATATATTTATTTATCATTTATTTGGCAGTGTTGGGTCTTCATGTGGCATGCAGGATCTTCCTTGTGGTAATGACTCTCTATTTGAGCAGGGCAAGCTCAATACTTGCAGCGTGTAAACTCTATTTGAGACATGCAGGCCTAGTTGCTCAGTGTCATGTAGAATTTTAGTTCTCAGGCAAAGAAACAAACCAGCATCCCCTGCATTGCAAAGCAGATCCTTAACCACTGGACCACTGGGAAAGTCATTATAATTACCTGTTAGTATATATTACATGTTGATCATTTGGGCTACTGTTCATTCCCCTTGTAGATCCATATTTCCCCTTCCTTTTAAATTCCTTCTGACTTGAGACCTTTTATAAAACATTTATTATATTGGTCTGCTGGTGGTGATGCAGTCTTGTAGTTGTTGTATGTCTGAGAAAGTATTTTATCTTGTTTTTGATATGTGTTTTTCTTGGGTATAGAATTCTGAGTCAATTCTATTTCTCTCAGCACTCTAAGATGTGGTGCCAGTGTCCTCTGGCTAATATTGTTTCATATGTCTAATCTGCTGTCATTCCGCTTTTTTGTTCTGCTGTGTCTGTTTTTCCTTCTGGTTACGTTTCTTTGGTTGATTGTCTTAAGCAATGAATTATGATGTGCCTTTGTACAGTTGTCATACTTCTTGTCCTTGAGTTAATTGAGCTTCTGTGTTTGTGGGTTTAAAGCTTTCATCATATCTGGAAAATTTTCAGCCATTAATTATGAAGTTCTTTTCTCTATTCTACTGTCTTTAACTTCCTGTTGGATTCCATCTACATACATTTTAGTATTCTTAAAGTTGTTTCAAAGTTCTGTGATGGAGAATTATTTTTTTCCCACATTCTTTCCATTACTGTTTTCAGTGTATCTATTTAACATACTCAATACTCTTCAGCTTCAGGAATATAAGGCTTATTGTTGTAGTAAGCATTTTAATGTCCTTCCTTGCTAATTATGTAGTGTATATTTTTAACTGTGTTTTTACTAATAGATTTTCCCATCATTATGGATATTTTCTTGCTGCTTTGCACATCCAGAACTTTGTTCTTTTTAAATATATTCATCTTAATTTGAGATAATTACTTTACAATATACTGATGGAACTAGGACATCACTGTAAACGACAGAAGACCACAATTCCAGGACGTGGCACAAGAGCCATGGTTGGTTGAAAAGAGCCAGAAGTACAAAAGAGGAGGAAACAATTTTTCACTGGGGTATGTGAAAGACTTGGTAAATATCATCCGGATTTGTTTGTAGATATTGAGCGTGTTTTTACCAATTGATTTTTCCCTCATTTTGGATATTTTCTTGCTTCTTTGCACATCGGGAATTTTTTTTCTTTTCTTTTTTTTTAATCAGAGCATTTTTTAGATATAAATTTATTTATTTTAATTGGAGGTTAATTACTTTACAACACTGTATTGGTTTTGCCCTACATCAACATGAATCCACCACAGGTATACACGTGTTCCCCATCCTGAACCCCCTCCTTCCTCCCTCCCCTTACCATCCTTCTGAGTCGTCCCAGTGCACCAGTCCCAAGGATCCAGTATCATGCATTGAACCTGGACTGGCGATTCATTTCTTTTTAAATTTAGATATCTTAATTAGAGGATAATTACTTTAAAATATTGTGAAGGAACTAGGACAAATACTTTCACAGTTTATATGGAAATTTTAAATTGGATGTTGAATGTGGTCATTTTTACCCTTTGGATGCTGGATATTTTTAAGTATTATAAATTATTCCTGGCACTGTTTTCAAACACTGTTAATTTCTTGGAAACAGTTGTACTTTTTGAAGGCTTGCTGTTCAGTTTTTTAAGCTGAGATGAGACCAGCCTTTAGACCAGATATATTATTCCCCACTAGCAAGGCAATATTGTCTTTAAGACCCTACAGATGTCATGGGAATTATGAATTATTTCCATTCTGGTGGGTGAGAACACAATTAGACTTGGCTCAATTTGAGGCTCAAGCGTTGTTCCCTATAATTCTGACCAGTACGATCAACTCTCCACTGAAAACTGGAGGGGTATCATCTGTACCTTCCCATAGTTCTATC
>NW_011479024.1:588-1926 GCF_000754665.1 Bison bison bison | reverse complement strand
TCTATTTCTTTGCACTGATAACTTAGGAAGTTTTTTTTTTTTTTTTTTAATCTCTCCTTGATATTCTTTGGAACTCTGCCTTCAGATGGGTATGTCTTTCTTTTCTCCTTTGCCTCCTGCTTCTCTTCTTTTGTAAATTATTTGTAAGGCCTTCTCAGACAAGCTTTTTGCATTTCTTTTTCTTAGGGATGGTCTTGATATGGTATGTACAGTTCACAAAATCGAAGACCTTGACATCCCATTCCGTTACTTCATGGCAAGTACATGGAGAAACAATGAAAACAGTGACAAGCTTTATATTCCTGGGCTCAAAAATCACTGGAGATAGTGACTGCAGTTGTGAAAAAAGAGACGCTGATCCTTGGAAGATAAAGCCATGAAAAACCTAGACAGCATACTAAAAAGCAGAGACATTGCTTTACCAGCAAAGGTTTGTATATTTAAAGCTATGGTTTTGCCAGAAGTTGTGATGGATGTGAGAGTTGGACCTAAAGAAAGCTGAGCACAAAAGCATTGATGCTTTTAAGCTGTGGTGTTGGACAATACTGTTGAGAGTCCCTTGGACTGCAAGGAGATCCAACCAGTCCACCCTAAAGGAAATAAGTCCTGAATATTCATTGGAAGGGCTGATGCTGAAGCTCAACCTCCAATACTTTGGCCACCTGATGGGAAGAACTGACTTATCAGAAAAGTCCCCGATGCTGGGAAAGATTAAAGGCAGGAGGTAAAGGGGAAGACAGAAGATTAAATTGTTGGGTGGCATCACCAAATTGATGAGCATGAATTTGAGCAAGCTCTGGAATTTGGTGATGGACAGGGAAGTCTGATGTGCTGCACCCCATATTATAGCGAGAAGTTAGCATGATATAGCAAGTCCTCTGAACAGATGTACAGAGGACAATCAGGAAGCAGGCTGAAGTCTTTGGGGAAGGAGGAAGGAACAGTTCCTGGATAGCTGACAATGATAGATTTGTAGGCTTTTTCAAGCAAGAGAAGCTGTAGGGAAGCAATTCTATGCCAGGTTCAGAGAATGGTAAGAGAAAGGCAGGGCGGCAGTGCTGGGATTTCCCAGGGGACAATATCCCTATTCTATTAAACCTTATCAACGCACAATATTGTTAGGTGATTGGAGACATGAGTTTTGTTTTGGAAGTGGTAGAGCAATATTTAATGCAAAGACTGATGCTGAAGATGAAGCTCCAACATTTAGGCCACCTGATGTGAAGAGCCAGTTCATTGGAAGAGACCCTGATGCTGGGAAACATTGTTGGCAGAAGGGGAGATGTCAAAAAGGATGAGATGATGAGATGGCATCACTGACTCAATGGACATGAGTTT
>NW_011479024.1:0-394 GCF_000754665.1 Bison bison bison | reverse complement strand
AGAGTATCAGACATGACTTAGCAACTGAACAATACCAGTGAGGGCACAGGATCCAGTGAAGCCTCTGGCTCTGGTGGGAGTAGAGAAAGATTTAGGTGGAAGGGGAAGCTTCCCATCCTCTGGTACAAGTCCTTGAATCCAAGGCAAGGAGCACAAGATTTTAAATGTTTTACCAAACATTGTTTTCTTAAAAAAACCCAAAAGCTGTTTTCTGCACAAGTGAGAGCTTTGACTGAGTTTGTTCTCTAAATTTTACTGATGGGTGTGGAAGGGTTCTGGAGTGGGCTAAGTCTGCAAAAACCAGGTCACCAGATTCTGGAGGGCCAGCCTCATGGAAGACATTCTGCACTAGGTGGAAAACGAATCCAGAGGAAAAGTGTCCCATCTAGAGTGT
>NW_011479023.1:10566-12615 GCF_000754665.1 Bison bison bison | reverse complement strand
TACAACTTTAAAAGGAAACAATTAATTGATTTGTTACACCAAAGTTTTGGAGACCCACCTCACCATCTGTGTTCCTTGTATGAATGAGACCAAGGTTGGTAAAGGCTTCTTTACTAAAGACCACTTCATCACAAGGGCATGTGATGAGCTTGGGCATGAGCTGGCTGAGGTCCAGCCCATCCTCTCTCTTCAGCCCTTTACAGTCTATAACCAGCAACATCTAACAGCGTGGCACTGAATTGGCCTCATTCATTCCTCCATAGTGCAGCTTCAGATACCCAGAGCCCAGAGCAATCAAAGCTACTAAATCAAAGACAAGCAGATTCTAAATGGAGAGCATGCAGACCAAGGACCCTTCCCCTCTGCTGTTGGGAAGTAAGAAACCCTCCCATCCCAGACATCATCTAGGGGAAGAGAGAAAAGAAGATGTGAAACGTCATGTATGAAACGAGATGCCAGTCCAGGTTCAATGCACGATGCTGGATGCTTGGGGCTGGTGCACTGGGACGACCCAGAGGGATGGTGTGGTGAGGAGGAGGGAGGAGGGTTCAGGATGGGGAACACATGTATACTAATTAAGAAAAATAAATAAATAAATTTGTTATTTTTAACTTTAAAAAAAAAAAAGAAGAAGATGTCTCCTTAAATACAGGAAAACCAGTCTCAGCAGGGAGCTTCAATTAGAGTTGACAAGATAGTTATTACCATAAACCCAAGCTAACTAGGGGGACAAATTTTAAATGGAAGAGTCTGCGATTTTAAATGGGAGAGTCTGTGTTAACTTTGTGGAACATTCAATCCATGCAAACACCACTTGCTACTGCACAAGATGAAATCAGTTATAAAAATAGTGAATATTACATTTATGCATATTTGAATCCTAGAGGACACATTTTCAAGCCCACTACAGAAAGAAAATACGTATATCTTTCCCTGTTTTTAGATGCACAGAGTTGTCACCTCCATGAACTCTTTCTAATTCTTGCAGCTCAAAATTACTGCTGTGTCTCTTCAATCTGTAAAAACTTTCTTATTGTCTCTAAAGCGGGGGCTTCTTGAGAGCAAGTATTGTGTCTTGTTCTTCAATGTGTCTATAAGGTCAAGTAAAGGCACATAGAAGGAGTATAACAAACATTGGATAAGAAATGAACGCATGAAGAAATGTGGAAAATCACTATGCAGTTAGTGATACTGAGTGGGGAAGGGAGGTGGGGGCAAAATCTGACTAATCCCACTCGGCACAGACTGAGGTGGAGTAAGGAGTCAGAGACACACCAGCCAAAGGATCCAAATAGAAAATGCCTTCAAGCCCACTCCAGAGGGTCAGATCATGTTCAATCTCTGCACAAAGCTGTACCTCAGAAGCTTCTCCAAGGTGAGAAAAAACTGACAGGACTGCTCTCAAGAGTTCTACTGAAGGATGTGGATAGACAGTAATACTTGTCAAATAGCTGTATTTCTACTCCCCAGTGACTCATTCTGGCCAATGAAACATGGGTGGTGTCACCTGTGTCACTTCTGAGTGGAGGCATGAAAAGCCCAAATGTGACTCTCTAGTCTGTCTCTTTTTCCTGCCCCAGAAGCTGCATGTTCCAGATGGTGCATGTGCAAGAGCCTCACTGACCACAAACATCTGTAGGTTGTGATGAGTGTGCATGTGTGTGTATATGAGTGCGTGTGTATGTGTGCATTTGTATCTGTGTGTGTGTGTGTGTGTGTGAGAGAGAGATTTGGGAGTCACTTTATCCAGCAGCAGAGCACAGTCTCTTCTGATGGATACAAAGGAGAAAGAAGACTTGAAAAGAAGACAGAATCTGTCACATGAAGCAGGTACTTTCCTGGATCTCCCCATCCTTCTGTGTCTTCATCCCAAGCTGCTCCCTCAGGTCTCACCTTGTTTCCTCTGTTGGGCTTGGTTGTTTCTCAGTCACCATTTCTGATTGACCAACAACTAGATCTAAGTCCAGTTTAAGAGCACCCACCCCTGGTACATCTCCTGTTCCCTTTACATCACTCTGTGCTGACAGTCAGGCTCAGTTTCCCGAATTT
>NW_011479023.1:5630-7753 GCF_000754665.1 Bison bison bison | reverse complement strand
GAAATGTCTGTTTAGTTCTTTGGCCCATTTTTTGATTGGGTCATTCATTTTTCTGGAATTGAGCTGTAGGAGTTGCTTGTATATTTTTGAGATTAGTTGTTTGTCAGTTGCTTCATTTGCTATTATTTTCTCCCATTCTGAAAGTTGTCTTTTCACCTTGCTTATAATTTCCTTTGTTGTGCAGAAGCTTTTAAGTTTAATTAGGTCCCATTTGTTTATTTTTGCCTTTATTTCCAATATTCTAGGAGGTGGATCATAGAGGATCCTGCTGTGATGTATGTCAGAGAATGTTTTGCCTATGTTCTCCTCTAGGAGTTTTATAGTTTCTGGTCTAACGTTTAGATCTTTAATCCATTTTGAGTTTATTTTTGTGTATGGTGTTAGAAAGTGTTCTAGTTTCATTCTTTTACAGGCGGTTGACCAATTTTCCCAGCACCACTTGTTAAAGAGATTGTCTTTAATCCATTGTATATTCTTGCCTCCTTTGTCAAAGATAAGGTATCCATATGTGCGTAGATTTATCTCTGGGCTTTCTATTTTGTTCCATTCATCTATATTTCTGTCTTTGTGCCAGTACCATACTGTCTTGATAACTGTGGCTTTCTAGTAGAGCTTGAAGTCAGGAACGTTGATTCCTCCAGTTCTATTCTTTCTCAAGATAGCTTTGGCTATTTGAGGTTTTTTGTATTTCCATACAAATTGTGAAATTATTTGCTCTAGCTCTGTGAAGAATGCCATTGGTAGCTTGATAGGGATTGCATTGAATCTATAGATTGCTTTGGGTAGTATACTCATTTTCACTATATTGATTCTTCCAATCTATGAACATGGTATATTTCTCCATCTATTAGTGTCCTCTTTGATTTCTTTCACCAGTGTTTTATAGTTTTCTACATATAGGTCTTTAGTTTCTTTAGGTAAACATATTCCTAAGTATTTTATTCTTTTCCTTGCAATGGTGAATGGAATTGTTTCCTTAATTTCTCTTTCTATTTTCTCAGTATTAGTGTATAGGAATGCAAGGGATTTCTGTGTGTTGATTTTATACCCTGCAACTTTACTATATTCATTGATTAGCTCTAGTAATTTTCCGGTGGAGTCTATAGAGTTTTCTATGTAGAGGATCATGTCATCTGCAAATAGTGAGAGTTTTACTTCTTCTTTTCCGATTTGGATTCCTTTTATTTCTTTTTCTGCTCTGATTGCTGTGGCCAAAACTTCCAAAACTATGTTGAATAGTAGTGGGGAGAGTGGGCACCCTTCTCTTGGTCCTGACTTTAGGGGAAATGCTTTCAATTTTTCACCATTGAGGATAATGTTTGCTGTGGGTTTGTCGTATATAGCTTTTATTATGTTGAGGTATGTTCCTTCTACTTCTGCTTTCTGGAGAGTTTTTATCATAAATGGATGTTGAATTTTGTCAAAGGCTTTTTCTGCATCTATTGAGATAATCATATGGTTTTTACTTGTCAATTTGTTAATGTGGTGTATTACATTGATTGATTTGCGGATATTGAAGAATCCTTGCATCCCTGGGATAAAGCCCACTTGGTCATGGTGTATGATCTTTTTAATGTGTTGTTGGATTCTGATTGCTAGAATTTTGTTAAGGATTTTTGCATCTATGTTCATCAGTGATATTGGCCTGTAGTTTTCTTTTTTTGTGGCATCTTTGTCAGGTTTTGGGATTAGGGTGATGGTGGCCTCATAGAATGAGTTTGGAAGTTTACCTTCCTCTGCAATTTTCTGGAAGAGTTTGAGCAGGATAGGAGTTCGCTCTTCTCTAAATTTTTGGTAGAATTCAGCTGTGAAGCTGTCTAGACCTGGGCTTTTGTTTGCTGGAAGATTTTTGATTACAGTTTCAATTTCCGTGCTTGTGATGGATCTGTTAAGATTTTCTATTTCTTCTTGGTTCAGCTTTGGAAAGTTGAACTTTTCTAAGAATTTGTCCATTTCTTCCACGTTGTCCATTTTATTGGCATGTAATTGCTGATAGTAGTCTCTTATGATCCTTTGTATTTCTGTGTTGTCTGTTGTGATCTCTCCATTTTCATTTCTAATTTTATTGATTTGATTTTTCTCCCTTTGTTTCTTGATGAGTCTGGCTAATGGTTTGTCAATTT
>NW_011479023.1:0-3116 GCF_000754665.1 Bison bison bison | reverse complement strand
TTTTCAATTAAAACCACACAGGAATGTCACAGGATGAAAATTTGCAATTAAAAAAGTACAGCTGCACCATCTATATGATATAAGGAAGGAGATGAGGTGCAGAAAGAGTTCTTTGGCTTATAATAACAGACAGACTAATTAGTTTTTCACTTTGTGAAAGGAGAGCCCTCTGGGGCTGATCTTGAAGGATGCTGTAGAGACCAGGACAACTCGACTGTTCTGTACAACAGTTAGAACTGTGAACTGATGATTTTGGATAATGATGTGCTTTGATTTTTTTCTCTTTACTTTTTGTGAATCTACTGTAGGTTTTTACACTTTTATTGCCCCATGGTTCACATAAAATATCTTATAGACACAGTATTCTATTATATTGATAACAAATTAATTTCAATCACATACAAAAGCTCTACATTTTGATCCCCTCACTACACTTTCTGTTTTTGATGTCAGAATTTACCTCTTTTATATTGTATATCACTAACAAAATATTTTTCTCTATAGTTATTTTAATACTTCCCCCTAGACTAGAGCTAACTGGTTAACACACTACTATATTCAGTGTTAGAGTATTCTGTATTGGATTACACATTTACATTTACAAGTCTGTTGTAAAATTTCACTTCTTTCATGTAATAATTAACATCCTTCATTTAGCTTGAAGAACTCCCTTCAGCAATCTTGTAAGACAAACCTGTGTTGGTGAACTCCCTCAACTGTTGTTTGTTTGGGAATGTCTTTATCTCGTCTTCATTTCTGAAAGACAACCTTCCTGAGAAAAGTATTCTTGGCTGGCAGGTTTATTTTTTTCAGTTTGAATATATCATCCCTTTCTCTCCTGGTTTGACAGGTTTCTTCTCAGAAGTCCACTGATAATTCTTAAGGGAATTCCTTTTTTGTGAGCATTTGCTTTTCTCTCGATGCTTCTAAAATTCTCTCTTTGTCTTGATTATGAACAATGTGTCTTGGAGACGATCATTTTGAGTGAACTCTGAGAGGTGACCTATTAGCTACATGAACTTGGAGGCCTAAGTCTCATCAGATGTGTAACTTATCGGTATTATTTCTTTAAGTACAATCTCTGTCCCTTTCTCCCTCTCTCCTCCTTCTGGGACTCCAATAATGTGCAGGTTGTTACTGTAAATGTTATCCCAAAGTTCGCACAGGTTCTTTCACACCTTTTCATTCTTTTTGCTTCTTTGTCCTCTGGCTGGCTAATTTCAATTTTCTTGTCTCGTGCCTCAAAGATTTTTCTGCTGTTGCTGATGCTCTCTGTAGCATTTTTTATTTTGTTGCATTTCATTCATTGTAATCTTAAGCAACAGAATTTCTATTTGGTTCCTTCTCTTTTTGTGCCTCATTGCACAGCTTGAGGGATCTCTTTTTTTGCCTCATTGCACAGTTGCCTGACCAGGATAGAATACAGGCACAGCAGTGAAAGCATCGAATCCTAACCACTAAACCATCAGCAAACTCCCTGTTTGCTTCCGTTTTTATGATTTCAGGCTCTGTACAGAAAAAAAAAAAACAAAACTGAGTTTATTCTGCAGAGCAACTCAGAGCCTGGGCACAACTACTCTGTGCTCTAGGACCCACAGACTGCTCATAGGAGCTGGCATGCTACAAGTACTGAAGCCTGTGCACCTAGAGCCTGTGCTCAACAACAGGAGAAGTCCCCACACAGTGAGGCCTGCTGTCCACAAAGAAGAGTAGTGCCTGCTTGCCACAACTAGAGAAAGCCCATGTGTGTCAACAAAGACCCAGTGAAACCAAAAATTGAAAACAATAATAATAATAAATAACTTTTTAATCTTATTTTGTTCACATATTCTTTCCCTGGATTTGATTGTTTATCTGCATTTTTTGAAGCTCCCTGAGCTTCTTGGTGGGTATACTTTATTTCTTTCATCATATGTCATTTATTTCATCACTTCCCAGTGGTGAATAGACATGTGAGCTGCCCTAGGAGGAGTCCTGGACGTCTTCCCATCCCCAAGCACAGCCTAGAACTATGAAGACTGCAAGCGTGACTGTAGGTCAGAGCCCTGGACACCATGCAGAGCCATCAGCCAGGAACTGGGTGGGTTCAACTCACAACCAGGCCATCACTCTCAGGTCTTATATTAGTTCAGCAGCCTCTCCACATGTCCACAATGGAACTGGAGGGGAGGGGGTTGTTGTGCAATGTAATCTTTACTTGGCCACTCCTACATGACAGCTCTCTCTACCCTGAAGAATCACAGCAAGATCACGTTTACATTTTCAGTAGTAACCAGATTAAAGCAATCTTGAAACAATATGTCTTCAGAGGAGTCCATTAGTCTGAAATACTTCCTTTAAGAATTCAGTCATATCAGACCCCTCCATCCACATCTTTGAAATGTAAATAGACAAACGTACCTGATTTCCCCATCTATCCCTTCTTCTGGATCCCCTCTGTCTAGGTCTCACTTTCTTGCCCTCTTGTCCCACATGGATGCAGGGTGTGGGTGAGCACCAGTTTGCCATCCATCAACTAGAGAGAGATAGGAGCTGATATAATTTGCTCAGAAGGATAGATAATTGGACAGACAAGAAATGACAATGTTCTGAAGAAATAGTAGGCAGGGATGGGAAGAATGGATTCATAAGGATTTGATAACCAACTAGACATGGGAGAAGAGCAAGAAGGAATCTATATCTGCTTGAGGAATAAACAAATAAAGTAACCTAGGGAATGAGAGATGAAAAGGCAAAGGTAGTTACCTAGAGTTAGAGTTTTAATTGACCCATGAACACTTAAGCAGGATAAGGAAAGCTGTATCCATTCTCTCCCACCAGCAAATTCCCGCTTTGAAACCCACACCCAAGTCTGGTGCCCAAGAATAGGTTAAAAACAGGTGATGTGACATCTCAGGGAAGAACATACAGGAATGTTCAGGATTGAGTTTTTTCCATGAGTTTGTGAAATGAAAATATCTCCTGGCATATCAATAAACGAGAAATGTCACAGCCATCAATGACTTCTGGTCTCCAGTTGTGAATGAGGGCCCCCAAAACTGGTCCAGGGGATGCTGCCACCCCCCATGGTGATGGCTGAGGAGCTGGGGGATGCAAGAAGCAGCCATCTGCTTCTC
>NW_011479022.1:25398-26217 GCF_000754665.1 Bison bison bison | reverse complement strand
CAACATTCAGAAAACTAAGATCATGGCATCTGGTCCCATCACTTCATGGGAAATAAATGGGGAAACAGTGTAAACAGTGTCAGACTTTACTTTTTGGGGCTCCAAAATCACTGCGGATGGTAATTGCAGCCATAAAATTAAAAGACTCTTACTCCTTGGAAGGAAAGTCATGACCAACATAGATAGCATATTAAAAAGCAGAGACATTACTTTGCCAACAAAGGTCCGTCTAGTCAAGGCTATTGTTTTTCCAGTGGTCATGCATGGATGTGAGTGTTGGACTGTGAAGAAAGCTGAGCGCTGAAGAATTGATGCTTTTGAACTGTGATGTTGGAGAAGACTCTTGAGAGTCCCTTGGACTACAAGGAGATCAAACCAGTCTATCCTAAAGGAGATCAATCCTGGGTGTTCATTGGAAGGACTGATGCTGAAATTGAAACTCCCATACTTTGGCTACCTCATTCAAAGAGTTGACTCATTGTAAAAGACCGTGATGCTCTGAGGGAATAGGGGCAGGTGGAGAAGGGGACGACAGAGGATATGATGACTGGATGGCACCACCGACTCGAAGGGAATGAGTCTGAGTAAACTCCGGGAGTTGGTGATGGACAGGGAGTCCTAGCGTGCTGCAGTCCATGGAGTCACAAACAGTTGTACATGACTGAGCGACTGAACCAAACTTAAGTTAAAAGCTTCCACTGTTTCAATCCATAAAGTATCTGCCCACAATGTGGGAGCCTCAAGTTCAATCCCTGAGTCAGGAAGATCCCCTGAAGGAGGAAATGGCAATCTACTCAATATTCTTGCCTAGAGACTCCT
>NW_011479022.1:24148-25298 GCF_000754665.1 Bison bison bison | reverse complement strand
TAGAGACTCCTATGGACAGAGAAGCCTGGTGTGTTCCAGTCCATAAGTCACAAAGAGCTGGCCACACCTGAAGCACACACTGGGTCTATACTGCTCTCTGTTCATACTCCACACTGTAAAAAGTTCTTGTAATTAATATTTTTTATATGTGTCTCCTCCACTAGATTGTGAGATCCTTGAAGGCAGGAACTGTATCTTATTAGTCATTTTATCACCCTTCCAAAACTTTTTTCTCAGTGTTTATTTTCAATCAGATACAATGGCAGTTGGTAGAAATTCCATGAAGTTAATGTTTAGCACACTCCATAGCTTACAGTGAGCAGTGAAAAAAATTTTATGGACATTGAAGAGGGAATAGATACAATAATATATTCCAGTGTATCAAAAATACAAAATACTGAAGAGGTTATATTAAGAACCATCCAATCAATTGTTCATGAAGTTGGCTAAATTAATTACAAAGAATAGATATGCAGTCTCTTTCTAAAGTTACTGGCCCAGAAATATATGGGGTTGGTGCAATTAATATAATAATAGTTGGCATTTGCCATTTGGATTAAAACCTAAATGTAAGTTCACTAACTCTTTTCCTATGAAATTGAATCTCTGTGCTTCAGTCTCCATCTGTTGTGAGCACTACTTTGGATGAAAACTTTCAGAAGAGTAAGAATGTTTCTGAAATTCATTCTTAGCTCTAATTTTGTCATATAAATTTATAAATTTTTTTTATATCTCTGAAAGCATTGTACTATAGCCCCTTTTCTCTCACAAGAGTTAGAAGACTCACCTGAAGTCTATAATTTTCACAATGCTTCAAGGCATTGAACCAAATTTAGACCTGCATTGGAAATGAATGTAACTGACTTCCACAGTACATGAATCGTGAACTTCCAGATGTTCAAGTTGGATTTAGAAAAGGCAGAGGAACCAGAAATCAAATTGCCAATATCCGCTGGATCATTGAAAAGCAAGAGAGTCCCAGAAAATCATCTACTTTTGCTTTATTGACTATGTCAAAGCCTTTGACTGTGTGGATCACAAGAAACTGTGGAAAAATCTTAAAGAGAGGAATACCAGACCACCTTACCTGCCTCCTGAGAACTCTGCATGCAGGTCAAGAAACAACAGTTGGAACTGAACATGGAACAAC
>NW_011479022.1:21631-22490 GCF_000754665.1 Bison bison bison | reverse complement strand
GAAAATGAACTGAACCCACAATACCCACAACAACATCAGAGAAAGTCCTATATATATTTTTACTATTTTTACAATCATTCTTTCTTTCTTTTTTTTAAATTTTTTAAAAAATTTTAAGTCCATTATTACTCCTTTAATTTTCACTTTTATAACCTACTATTACTTTGCAAAAACAAAAAGACCCTTTTTAAAAAAAAAAAAAAAGCTAACTTCATATATATATATTTTTTATAACTTTTGTGACCTTTTTTTTTTTTTTCCTTCTTCTTTTCTTCAACATTGTATTTTTGAAATTCCAAACTCTGCTCTACATTTTTAATTGTAGCTTTTTGGTATTTGTCAATTTTGTACCTATATTTTATAACCTTTGTGACTTTTTTTTTCCCCCTCTCTTTCTTTCTCTTCATCTTTTCTTTAACATTGTATTCCTGAAATTCCAAACTCTACTCTAAATTTTTAATTTATGCTTTTTGGTATTTGTTATCAATTTTGTACCTATATCTTCTTTATAATTTTTGTGACTTTGTTTGTTTTTGTTTTTGTTTTCTCTTTCTTTTTCTTCTTTTCTTTAACATTGTATTCTTGAAATTCCAAACTCTAGATTTTTAATTTTTGCTTTTAGATATTTGTTACCAATTTTGTACCTTTAAGAACTCAATCTTCAGTACCCATTTTTTTACTAGGGAGCGAGATTACTGGCTTGACTGCTCTCTCTCCCTTTGGACTCTCCTTTTTTTTTCCACCAGGTCACCTGTGTCTCCTCCCTAACCCTTCTCTACTCTACCCAACTATGTGAATTTCTGTGTGTTCCAGACGGTGGAGAACACTTAGGGAACTGATTACTGGCTGGATCTGTCTC
>NW_011479022.1:19933-20751 GCF_000754665.1 Bison bison bison | reverse complement strand
AGAATAACAGAGGCAGAAGATAGGATTAGTGAATTAGAAGATAGAATGGTAGAAATAAATGAATCAGAGAGGAAAAAAGAAAAACGAATTAAAAGAAGTGAGGACAATCTCAGAGACCTCCAGGACAATATTAAACCCTACATTTGAATCATAGGGGTCCCAGAAGAAGAAGACAAAAAGAAAGACCATGAGAAAATACTTGAGGAGATAATAGTTGAAAACTTCCCTAAAATGGGGAAGGAAATAATCACCCAAGTCCAAGAAACCCAGAGAGTCCCAAACAGGATAAACCCAAGGTGAAACACCCCAAGACACATATTAGTCAAATTAACAAAGATCAAACACAAAGAACAAATATTAAAAGCAGAAAGGGAAAAACAACAACACACAAGGGAATTCCCATAAGGATAACAGCTGATCTTTCAATAGAAACTCTTCAAGCCAGGAGGGAATGGCAAGACATACTTAAAATGAAGAAAGAAAATAAACTACAGCCCAGATTATTGTACCCAGCAAGGATCTCATTCAAATATGAAGGAGAAATCAAAAGCTTTCAGACAAGCAAAAGTTGAGAGAATTCAGCACCACCAAACCAGCTCTCCAACAAATACTAAAGGATATTCTCTAGACAGGAAACACAAAAACGGTGTATAAATTCGAACCCAAAACAATAGAGTAAATGGCAATGGGATCATACTTCTCAATAATTACCTTAAATGTAAATGGGTTGAATGCCCCAACGAAAAGACAAAGACTGGCTGAATGGATACAAAAACAAGACCCCTACATATGTTGTCTACAGGAGACCCACCTCAAAA
>NW_011479022.1:18983-19519 GCF_000754665.1 Bison bison bison | reverse complement strand
GGGGAAAGTTCATAGCAATACAAGCATACCTCAAGAAACAAGAAAAAAGTCAAATAAATAATCTAACTCTAAACCTAAAGCAACTAGAGAAGGAAGAAATGAAGAACCCAAGGGTTAGTAGAAGGAAAGAAATGTTAAAAATTAGGGCAAAAATAAATGCAACAGAAACAAAAGAGACCATAGCAAAAATCAACAAAGTCAAAAGCTGGTTCTTTGAAAGGATAAATAAAATTGACAAACCATTAGCCAGACTCATCAAGAAACAAAGGGAGAAAAGTAAAATCAATAAAATTAGAAACGAAAATGGAGAGATCACAACAGACAACACAGAAATACAAAGGATGATAAGACACTACTATCAGCAATTGTATGCCAATAAAATGGACAACATGGACAAAACGGACAAATTCTTAGAAAAGTACAACTTTCCAAAACCGAACCAGGAAGAAATAGAAAATCTTAACAGGCCCATCACAAGCACAGAAATTGAAACTGTAATCAGAAATCTTCCAGCAAACAAAAGCCCAGGTCCAGAC
>NW_011479022.1:17641-18172 GCF_000754665.1 Bison bison bison | reverse complement strand
AAACATTATCCTCAATGGTGAAAAATTGAAAGCATTTCCTCTAAAGTCAGGAACAAGACAAGGGTGCCCACTTTCACCATTACTATTCAAGATGGTTTTGGAAGTTTTGGCCACAGCAATCAGAGCAGAAAAAGAGATAAAAGGAATCCAAATTGAAAAAGAAGAAGTAAAACTCTCACTGTTTGCAGATGACATGATCCTCTACATAGAAAAACCTAAAGACTCCACCAGAAAATTACTAGAACAAATCAATGAATATAGTAAAGTTGCAGGATATAAAATCAGCACAGAGAAATCCCTTGCACTCCTATACACTAATAATAAGAAAATAGAAAGAGAAATTAAGGAAACAATTCCATTCACCATTGCAAAGAAAAGAATAAAATACTTAGGAATATATCTACCTAAAGAAACTAAAGACCTATATATGGAAAACTATAAAACACTGTTGAAAGAAATCAAAGAGGACACTAATAGATGGAGAAATATACCATGTCCATGGATTGGAAGAATCAATATAGTGAAAATGAG
>NW_011479022.1:17230-17541 GCF_000754665.1 Bison bison bison | reverse complement strand
GCTTGGGGCTGGTGCACTGGGATGACCCAGAGGGATGGTATGGGGAGGCAGGAGGGAGGAGGGTTCAGGGTGGGGAACACATGTATGCCTGTGGCAGAATCATTTTGATATATGGCAAAACCAATGCAATATTGTAAAGTTAAATAAAATAAAATTTAAAAAAAGAAAACTAAGATCATGACATCAAGTCCCATCACGCCATGGAAAATAGATGGGGAAATAATAGAAACAGTGACAGTCTTTATTTGCTTGGGCTCCAAAATCACTGCAGATGTGACTGCAGCCATGAAACGAAAAGACACTTGCTCCTT
>NW_011479022.1:15569-17130 GCF_000754665.1 Bison bison bison | reverse complement strand
CTGTTGAAAGAAATCAAAGAGGACACTAATAGATGGAGAAATATACCATGTCCATGGATTGGAAGAATCAATATAGTGAAAATGAGTGTACTACCCAAGGCAATTTATAGATTCAATGCAATCCCTATCAAGCTACCAACAGTATTCTTCACAGAGCTAGAACAAATAATTTCACAATTTGTATGCAAATAAAAAAAACCTCAAATAGCCAAAGCAATCTTGAGAAAAAAGAATGGAACTGGAGGAATCAACCTGCCTGACTTCAGGCTCTACTACAAAGCCACAGTCATCAAGACAGTATGGTACTGGCACAAAGACAGAAATATAGATCAATGGAACAAAATAGAAAGCCCAGAGATAAATCCATGCACATATGGACACCTTATCTTTGACAAAGGAGGCAAGAATATACAATGGATTAAAGACAATCTCTTAAGTGGTGCTGGGAAAACTGGTCAACCACTTGTAAAAGAATGAAACTAGAGCATTTTCTAACACCATACACAAAAAGAAACTCAAAATGGATTAAAGATCTAAATGTAAGACCAGAAACTATAAAACTCCTAGAGGAGAACATAGGCAAAACACTCTCCGACATACATCACAGCAGGATCCTCTGTGACCCACCTCTCAGAATATTGGAAATAAAAACAAAAATAAACAAAGGGACCTAATTAAAATTAAAAGCTTCTGCACAACAAACGAAACTATAAGCAAGGTGAAAGGACAGCCTTCAGAATGGGAGAAAATAATAGCAAATGAAGCAACTGATAAACAACTAATCTCAAAAATATACAAGCAACACCTACAGCTCACTTCCAGAAAAATAAATGATCCAATAAAAAAATGGGCCAAAGAACTAAATAGACATTTCTCCAAACAAGACATACAGATGGCTAACAAACACATGAAAAGATGCTCAACATCACTCATTATCAGAGAAATGCAAATCAAAACCACTATGAGGTACATTTCATGCCAGTCAAAATGGCTGTGATCCAAAAGTCTACAAGTAATAAATGCTGGAGAGGGTGTGGAGAAAAGGGAACCCTCTTACACTGTTGTTGGGAATGCAAACTAGTACAGCCACTATGGAGAACAGTGTGGAGATTCCTTAAAAAACTGGAAATAAAACTGCCTTATGATCCAGCAATCCCATTGCTGGGCATACACACTGAGGAAACCAGAAGGGAAGGAGACACGTGTACCCCAATGTTCATCGCAGCACTGTTTATAATAGCCAGGACATGGAAGCAGCCTAGATGTCCATCAGCAGAGGAATGGATAAGAAAGCTGTGGTACATATACACAGTGGAGTATTACTCAGCCATTAAAAAGAATACACTTGAATCAGTTCTAATGAGGTGGATGAAACTGGAGCCTATTATACAGAGTGAAGTAAGCCAGAAAGTAAAACACCAATACAGTATACTAACGCATATATATGGAATTTAGAAAGATGGTAACAATAACCCTGTATACGAGATAGCAAAAGAGACACTGATGTATAGAACAGTCTTTTGGACTCTGTGGGAGAGGGAGAGGGTGGGATGAATCGGGA
>NW_011479022.1:11813-15203 GCF_000754665.1 Bison bison bison | reverse complement strand
AGCGACTGAACTGAGCTGAACTGACTTCCCCTAATTGAGTGAAGATAGAAAGGGGAGAGATTAAAGTAAGGAAGAAAGAATACAATGATGCATTCCTAATTCTGCTACTGTATACTCTAGCTGCCTTACATTCCTCCAAGTGGATTTAAACATTCTCAGTTTTTGTCCCTACAGTTCATTTCCCAGAAATGAAGACTGACTTGCATTTCCCAATTTATTTTCCTCCCATTCAACTTGAGAAAGTATTTTTATAGATACTGTCTTCAGTCTGAAGAAAAGAATCAAGAATGTAGTTTTCTAGTCTTTCGTTAGCAAAATAATCCTTCAATGGTTTGCCATAGAATCTAACAACAATTTCATAAAACACACACATAACATGTTTTAAATAAGGCACTATTACCCAGCTTTGAAAATTTGAAGGAAAATTGTCATGTCACCAACCTAGATCCAGAGCTGACCTATTAACCAGAAAATATATGGAACTTGATAGAACTGTGATTCAACTTCTAGTTTGCCTTTGCCCAAGGATGTGAACTTAGGAAATTCACTCTGTCTCTCTGAACCTAATTTTTCTCTTCTTTTAAATGAGATTATCAGACAGATGATATGTTAAATTACTTTCAATGGTAAAGCTCAATGATTTTATGGTTAAAAAAAAAAAGGAAAACTGGTCATTTGTCCTCAAAACTACAGAGAATAGGCACCCTCACAAGTTTATTTTCTGTCCTAATTTTGGAACTTATATAGTTTAAGAGATTATTGTGTACTCCAAATTTGTTGCAAATAAGGCAACAATGTTAACCTCTGAGTCACAGGTTGATCTAGTCCTCATCCTAGCAAGCTATAACTTTTCTCAATAATCTCAATCAGAACTCATCAGATATGTACTTACCCATTTTGTATTATAAAATGAATAATTTTATTTAAATATAAATTTATAAACAGATTGTAGTGATATCACACTCTCTAATTTTTTCCAACTGCCTTATTTTTAGGCGAGGAAGAAAACAGATGACCAACAATTATGATAAGAAATCACTAAATAACATAATAGGTAGCAAGATCTTTCCAGGAATTTAACTAGTCAAAGTCATCTATCATTAAAAATCAAGGAAATACCTATAACCATTTTCTATGATAAGAATTTTGTTTTCATCCTAAGGCAACAAAGGAAATTAGTAGTTACAAAGAACATGAATAAAAAGCAGACTTTGGAAAATGAGATTTGATTTTGACTGTTTCAAGAACAACACAATTCCCTGAAATTAAATATCATTAGATGTTGTCTTATAAAATAGACAGCATATATTTTACTGAAATAAATTATTACTATATTTACATTTTCAACTGAAATGTAAATAAATATTTCTCTTCATGATTCTATGGCTGAGAGTCTCTAGATTGCTTATTTTCTGATCTAGACTTAAAATTACTCATCTGCAGTGCTATTCAATGCTTATTTTAAAACTTCAGATAAATTTCATTTTCAGCCATATAACTCCAGTTTTTATAGTTTTTTGGAGAATCCTTTTAATAAATATTTTAATGTTTAATATGGCACTTCATATTGAATGAGTAAAAAGAAACAAAAATTAGCAGGTAAAACTACAATATACAATTGAGGTTAAGATGTTTCAGCAAAAAGAAATGCAGGTGCAGGTTTAAATGACAGGAAAGTGATCATTTTAATGTTCATAATAAGAAGAGTTGCCAACATGATAATGAATAGAATCATTGATTTACAACCATTGGTGATATTTCCTGTTGTCATTCCTCAAACTAATTGACTCCTTTGTCAGATGAATTTCTTAGAAATATTGCAAGAAATTCTGTTTGGGCAAAAGAAGTTCTGAAATTTAAAATTTTCTGCTTAGGCAATTTTTTTATATATATATAAGTAGTGTTCAGATGATTAAGGTGGCATTTATCAGCAAGAGTTCCATGTGAAATGTTATACAAAGTATAGAATTGTGAAGTTTGTGGAAACCCATACTTTAAATAGTTTATAAAATTAGAAATTATTGTCTTTTACTAAAAAGCAGTCATATCTACTCAAAATAATTATGGATCAGAAGTAACATCAAATTAAAAGTAGAACATCATTAAAAATAAGATTGATATAATAATTACACTAATTGAATATAGTACAGTGTGTACATTGTCTGAACACCTAATCTCATAAGTACTAATATATACCAGTGATAGCTTTTTTCCCTTTAAAATATTGAAAATATATTTCATTATTATATGATGAAATAAAACAATGCAGTGGTTAGCTTCAGAGTTTTAATAAGAGCAACAGATAGTATATAAAGAAATACTTGGAAACTCAATTTATATTTAAATATTTATATTATTGTATACTATATTTAGCTATACATTGTTTTAACACATATTTTCATAAGTTTACAGGACAGAAGTAATTTCATTCACACATGCTATCCTCACAGTAACTAAAAGAATCAGGTAAACGTCCTTGAGTTAATGTTGGGCATTCAAGTATTTTTCCATTGCAAATGATATAACTTTATTAGTTTGTCTTTTTTGGCCAAATTCCCTTTGCAAATTCTGTGTGTCTAGTGATAGTCACACAATCCTTTTAGGAATTTCATGAAAATTACTTCCTGTTATGGAAGATGCATTTGTAACAGGAAGTACTAGAAATGCAAAAGTGCAAACAATGATTTTTCATTAGCTGGAAAGCCATCCTTAAGCATTTAAATATAACATGAGACACATTACCAAAGCAATTACCAGGCATATAACTACTCAAATCTGAGCATGGACCAGTTCTAAATTGCTTTAAAATCAATAATATATATCACTGGTCATAATTATAGAACATCAGTAGCAATGTAGGGTTATATATAATTATGGTACCTCCATGGCACTTTACAACACAGCCAATAGCCCCTTGGACTGAATCTCTTTCACTCGTGCTGCCTAATTCTATTTAAATGGGGCATTACATATGTAATAGAGCAAGAAAAAGATAGATGTTATGACAAATACCCTGTATAGACATCAAAATCCCATAGGCAAGATGATTTGAGAATACATTAAGGGTAGTACAGAGGATGCTTTATTTGAGGGAGTCCATGTTCATTGTTAACAATATCAACCAAATACAAAATAAGATTGTGATCTCAACTCATTTTCATCTTTCAAAATATACATAGAGATTGGTGCTTATCAGAGCATATTTAAATTACAGAGATTTTACACTGAGTCTGCAATGCAACTCTTTTTGTGTTCTTATATATTTGGAACTCTTTGTTACATCTAGTCATGATATTTTAAAATTACTTTGTTTCAATACTTAAATACTCAATCTGATACTCAATACTCAATCTTAAAATACTATCATGAGGATAGTAACTCTACATCATA
>NW_011479022.1:11142-11713 GCF_000754665.1 Bison bison bison | reverse complement strand
CTTCCACTCAAAAACATTCATAAATACGTCATTCACTCCTGGCGTATCTCAGACTACTTCTAATAAGATAATACACAGCAAAATTTAGTTACTTATAATTAGTAAGAAAAATGAAGAAAAATATTTATTGGTACATTCCTCCCTAAACAATTTTCTACTTTGTCCTCTTTAAATGGGCTAAATGTTACTTTTCTAACATTCTGACTCCATAATAAAGTCCTTCTAGTTAGTAAACCAAAATAAAACAAAACAAAACTAGGGGGAAAAAAAAGCAGTGTAATGGATATATGTATAGGTATAACTGAACAACTTCACTGTACACCTGAAACAGCACTACTTTTTGCAAATCAATTATGTGCTAAGTCACTTCAGTCCTGTCCAACTCTTTGTGACCATATGGACTGTAGCCCACCAGGCTCGTCTGTCCATGGGAATCTCCAGGCAAGAGTACTGGTTGTGTTGCCATTTCCTCCTCCTGGGTATCTTGCTGCCCCAGGGATCAAACTGCAGTTACTTAGGTCTCCTGCATTGGCAGGCAGATTCTTTACCATTTGCACCACCAGGGAAGCCC
>NW_011479022.1:9912-10193 GCF_000754665.1 Bison bison bison | reverse complement strand
GAGTACATCATGAGAAACGCTGGGCTGGAAGAAGCACAAGCTGGAATCAAGATTGCTGGGAGAAATATCAATAACCTCAGATATGCAGATGACAACACCCTTCTGGCAGAAAGTGAAGAGGAACTAAAAAGCCTCTTGATGAAAGTGAAAGTGGAGAGTGAAAAAGTTAGCTTAAAGCTCAACATTCAGAAAGCTAAGATCATGGCATCTGGTCCCAACATTTCATGGGAAATAGATGAGAAAACAGTGGAAACAGTGTCAAACTTTATTTTTTGGGGGGG
>NW_011479022.1:6179-9751 GCF_000754665.1 Bison bison bison | reverse complement strand
CTAAAGGAGATCAGTCCTGGGTGTTCATTGGAAGGACTGATGCTGAAGCTGAAACTCCAGTACTTTGGCGACCTCATGGGAAGAGTTGACTCATTGGAAAAGACCCTGATGCTGGGAGGGTTTGGGGGAAGGAAGAGAAGTGGACGATGGAGGATGAGATGGCTGGATGGCATGACCAACTTGATGGATATGAGTTTGAATGAACTCGGGGAGTTGGTGCTGGACAGGGAGGCCTGACATGCTGTGACTCATGGGGTCGCAAAGAGTCAGACATGACTGAGTGACTGAACTGAACTGATGCATTAGTTAAATAAAGCACCTGTCTTATTTAACTTAAGTGAAGTGAAAGTTTCTCAGTCGTGTCTGACTCTTTGAGACCCATGGACTACAGTCCATGGAATTCTCTAGGTCAGAATACTGGAGTGGGTAGCCTATCCCTTTTCCAGGGGTTCTTCACAACCCAGGGATCAAACCCAGGTCTCCCACATTGCAGGTGGATTCTTTACAGCTAAGCCACAAGGGAAGCCCAAGAATACTGGAGTAGGTAGCCTTTCCCTTCTCTAGGAGATCTTCTCAACCCATGAATTGAACCGGGTCTCCTGCATTGCAAGTGATTCTTTACCAGATGAGCTATCAGGGAAGCAGCTACTAACCAAAAGTATTTTAAAATATGGTATGCATGTCATGTAAAACTCATCCAAGTAGTTAAATTCAAGTACCATTGCTATCTTTTGATTTCTTATGCAACAGGAAGTCAGGATATTAATTTCATGATTGTGAACTTATTCTTTGTGGATGATTTTGAAGCAGTAAAATTCACCTATGTACAAAGAAACAGAGTGACTTCTCAAGCCAAAGTTTTTGACTTGAGCAACTGAAAAGACAGTATTGACATTTGCTGATTACAAGATTACTGAAAGACCAGGTTTGAAAGTAAAATGCTAACTTGGATTCATTCTAGAAATATTTCTCCTTGATTTAGCCTAGAGTTACAGCTTGACATGGTAGACCTTTGTCTATCATGCACAGTCCTCCCATGAAATATTTTGTTATGAGAAAGTAATAGATAAAGAGAACATATGATTGATCATTAAACCAGTAAACTCTTGAAAGTGAAAGGCAATGTAAATATATTATACTGCAGCAACAGACATAAACTGCACCATCCCAGAAAAAGACGCAAAAGTAGATTAAGACAAAGACTACTTGAAATTTAATTTGTCATGTACTAAATGGAATCCTTCTTCATGACACAGAAGAGATTTTATATAGGAACTCCTTAAATATCTTTTCCTGAAGTTTCTCCTGTTGTATCTTAAATCATTTAAACTATTTTAATACCATTATATAACAGGTTTAATCAAAAATGGAATGAATCTTGAGAAAACTGATGGTCAGCTTTCCTACTTCCCAATCAATATATAGGCAGATGAATTTCCATCTACAAATACATGGCTAGTCACAGCAGATTTTATTCATTAAAGTTGAATAACAAATTTATGGTATAGATCTTACATGGTTTTTATAACCTAAATATGCCGACGCTTTATTTGTAGTGATGCTGCTCATTTATGTCTTACTTTTTAAAAAATTTCCACAGCCATTAATTTTTGGTATTTTCCTCATTGTATAACTACCTTTATTGTTGTTTGTTTTTATGGTGCTTTTATCCTCTTAATAAAGAAATCTGCAATAAATCAGGTTTATTTACAGAAAAGAATATTTTGTTCTTATTACTTCTGTTATGTCTGTTGATTCTTGTAAAATTAGTGTTGATATTAAACGTATATAGTCCTTATAAAAATCTTAGATTTATTTAGTGATAGAATTCTTTATAGTCCCTGCCATATTCACCACCCCAATACCTATGTCTTTTGTAAGCCTCTCACTTATAGTGAATGGGGAAAATCCTTTAACTAATAAAAGCAATACAAATTTTAAATATAAACTGCCTACAAAAGAAGTGTCTGGGATTTCAATACACCCCTAATTGTTCTTAAATTTGCTCTTACATTATCTAAATTTTCAACCTGATCAAAATAAGCCACAACAAATCACTGAAAAAAAAATGATTGTTTTCAAGCTGCATACAAAGTCTAAAGAGGCTCTGTTTCATAGGATTATATTCCTTGCATAGGCCACCATATAAGATGGCATCACAGTCTAAGATAGGAATGACATTTTATTCCAATTGTATTTGCTTCATAAAAATGAAAGAGAAGATTCCATATAAGGAAACTGTACAGATGCACCTTATTGTGTGTCAAATATCAGACTTTGCGATATAGATTTTAATGTGTCCCCCAAGTACACCTTCTGGCAGAAAATCGTATTCTCAAAAGATTTTCACTGTATCTCATTAGTAATAATAATATGACTATTATCAAAAAGGATGAAGTGAATCTTTACATGTTTTTAGACTTTTGTTCATGAAGCTTAAAGAAAGCTTTGCTGTTATGAGGTGGACTTCATAAAATTATCCATCAGTATTTTGTGGCTGTGTATATAGATAAACTCATAAAAACATTCATCTACTTTAAATAAGCAAAGGCTCTTGAAATAAAAGTTTGAAGCACAATTCTAAAGCACATTTTCTTTATGACTTCCTTTCCACCATTCTAAACATTTTAGTGTTCCAAGTACTCATAAAGTGAAGTGTAACTGAAACTAAACAAGCGAATATCAGTCTTTCAGTATAAAAGCTTTTGGGAGTGTCCTATGTTGAATTACAACTGAAAAGGACATAAAATTCAAGTATTTTTACTAGATTATTTGACTAATGTTAAAAACAAACCAAAAAATAAGTGATATCTTAATCATTTTCTCCTGTGCTGTGGTTTTGTATTGGATGGAACTATTCAAATATAAAAATGTGTTCATTGATGTTTGTAAAAGCAGTTCCACACTGCAGTGAAGTACTCTTAATCATCAGCACAAATTCTTTCCAGTTTTAAGCACATTCTGTTTCATTGACAGGTATACACAATTAACACATCTGTTAGCATGACATGATGCCCATCCAGAAGTTGTAATGTCAGAGTGAAAAGATACAGGTGCAAAACAAACATAGGTGAGGTTTTAAACCCCATCTACCTTTGCTTTCATCACCTTATACTTTTCTTACTTCTTGTAATGCATTTGTGGTATCTAATGCTATTTGTCTCCTGAAATTTTAGGTCTAGAATGTTAAAAGCACATAGCCATATGTAAACTGTCTCAAGTTTTCAGAGATATAGTTCTACAGAAATGTATCGGATTGATATAATATCTATTAATATTCATATGTAAATGAACTCTATAAGATTTGCTCATAAGGGTGAAAAACCTTTTCATCTAGTCATGTCTACAATTATGGTGAGATAAACTAAATGTAATAATAATAAATAATAACTCTTCAGTTCAGTTCAATTCAGTCACTCAGTCGTGTCCAACTCTTTGTGACCCCATGAATCTCAGCACACCAGACCTCCCTGTCCCTCACCAATTCCCAAAGTCCGCCCAAACCCATGTGCATTGAGTCGGTGATGCCATCCAACCATCTCATCCTCTGTCGTCCCCTTCTCCTCCTGCCC
>NW_011479022.1:3916-6053 GCF_000754665.1 Bison bison bison | reverse complement strand
GCATATATGTCAAATTATGCAAGTTGAATTCCTGAAATTATTCTTGTAGATGACCTTATAAAGGAAAAAGGTTTTTAAGTGGCTGAAGAACATGTTTGTGAAATAAAATAATTTCCTAATGTATATTTTATGTAAATCTAGATGTGCTTGCAATAGGTGTGCTAAGTAAGTGGTTGTATTGTAGTCTATCATAAATGTTATTCCTGTACACCAAGAAGAATTTCAGTAAGTGAGAAATATAGCTGCATAGAAGGAAAAAAGAAAATTTTTAGATTTATGTTAGGGCAACATATGCCATTTTTGAAACAAATTTTGTATTTTTTAACACAAACAATAACATACCATAGTCTATTATGTACTAATGAAAAACTATGGCCTATTCTAAAGAGAATTAAATAGGTAAAGCTCCCAAACAAGTTGCTGTCTTCTGAAGCTAAAAAGAAAACAAGAACATAAAATCTTGTTTACTTAATACATAAAGGAGTAAAAATAGGGTAAAGGTATAGTTTAAAATGTCAAATTCAAATTACATAATACTGTATCTTTTATTACAATTTGGGTACTTAGGTGACCTAGTTGAACAGCTGTTAGAATTAAGATTGTATAATTTTAAGGTTAATTTAATTTCTTAGATTTATATTTCTAAAATTGCTTCTACATAAGTAACCTTTTTGAGATGAATATTTTGTTCTGTCAGTAAGGATTGCCACAAAGCTATTACCTGCTTCCATTTTTGCTTGCTCATTTTTATTACCTCTTCCCTTCTCCTTGGACCTTGCCTGTGACTACTATGTTTCTAATTGACAAAGTACAAAAGAAGCTTCTGATACTCAAGATTGCCCTACTAACCTTCCCTTCATTAGAAGTTTTTCCACCTTAGAAAAGTAACTTTGCTTCTACCTTTTCACTAGCATTATTCAATAGAAATATAAGGCAAATCTCAAATGAAAGACATGTATTCAGTTTTAAAATTTCTATTAGCCACACTATAAAAAATAAAAAGAAATGGGTGAAATTAATTTTAACAATATAGTTTATTGAACCCAATACACAAAAATTATTTCAAAATATCAATATGAAAATTGATATTTTGAAATAATTGAAATTATTCATGAGGTTGTTTTTCACACTAAATCCTTACTATCTGATATATATATATATATCACATATATATGTGTATATATATATATACACACACACATATATATATATTATACTCAGCACATCTCAATTCAGACCATTATCATTTCAAATGCTCAATAAACATATGTGGCTGAAGTTTCAGTACTGCCAAGATTTCAAAGATTTTAGAAAGTTTTCCTGGCCTAAGACCCTGAAATATATTAGAGTGCTAACTATGTACAAGTCTAGACAGAGTCTATAATTTAATAGAAAATATTACAGAAATATATTATTCTGCCACTAATTTATAAATAGTTGTACTTGCTTGTATTTATCTCAAATCTATGCTGCACTGAATACAACAAAAATTTTAAAATTCAGGTTTTTTTTTTTGCCTGATAATAAGAGTAGAAAATGAGTTACTGTCTTTTATCACAGCTCTGATACTTCTCCAGTGTTCTGTTCCAAAGTTGTCAACGAGTCTGGCAATTTTGGTAATTTCCCTCTTGATACATAGGTGTGTAGTAAATTAAGAAATTCAATTAACTTTAAGTAAATTATTTATCACTAAAAGAAGTCAAACTGTCATCAAGTTCTCTGCTGGATTTTAGAAAAACCTCTGAACATCTCGCCAATAGGTTAAACAAGCAAACAAGATTTACAAGAAACATTCTTCCTTTTCCCCCTACCATGTCATTATTTGTCATTGTCAAACCAAGCTTTGTTGGCCCAAAGCCCAATCAATACCCACAGTCTTCTTTTTTAATACACATTAAAGTAGAATCTAAACAGAAGTCCTCTAGAAATTAAATTTGAAAAGGTTTCCAAAAAATCTGAAGACATAAAGTTATCCAGAAAATGTTGCAATTAGAGACTATGATCAAATAAGAGTGTTAAATTTATCAGGTTTTATTGTCATTTAAAAAGATAATTCTGTATAATCGGTGGATTCATGTTGATATATGGCAAAACCAATACAATATTGTAAAGTTAAAAAATAAAATAAAAAAATGGA
>NW_011479022.1:680-2016 GCF_000754665.1 Bison bison bison | reverse complement strand
CCAAATAAATGTTGGGTAGAATGGTAGCACTGTTTGGCAGTTCCTCAAAGATGTTATATATAATCAGTGGCATGATGTCACTTAGATTTTCTATATGCATCAAGCAATACTGTAGCTCCAGTTCAAAGTTTAGAAGTTTAAATCAATGGCCAAAGTCAAGGTAGAAAATTATCAACACATATTTTTAACACATCAGTAATATCAAGTCATCCCTCTCCACTGATATCACAAAAAATAAAGAAAAATTCAGATGTAAAGAATGAAGTCCATGAAATCCTAGTAATAGTGACATTAGGATGGCTGGCTATCCAGGATTATACAATAAGAGGAGAACAAATCTGAAAGTGTTTGGGTGATACTGTCTGAAAATGTCAAAGTATAAAACTGCCAAATAACCAAGAGAAAACAGCAAAAGATAACTAAATGTGTAATGGTACTTTAAAATATAATATTTATTTACATGTAGAACTAATAGAACAACAGCATTTCTTGAAATGAGCTTTGTAAAGTGCATATTCGATCCTTTTTTTTCCCCTTCTCTTCAATTAACTGGACTTGTTTGAATATGACTTACTCTCTATTACTCTCTCTATGACTGGCTGAAAGTGAAAGTCGTTCAGTGGAGTCTGACTCTTTGCCACCCCATGGACTATACAATCCATGGCATTCTCCAGGCCAGAATACCAGAGTGGGTAACCTTTCCCTTCTCTAGGGGATCTTCCTAGCCAGGGATCAACCCCAAGTCTCCTGTATTCCAGGCGGATTCTTCACCAGCTGAGCCACAAGGGAAGCCCAAGAATACTGGAGTGGGTAGCCTATCCCTTCTCCAGGGGATCTTCCTGACCCAGGAATTGAACCAGAGTCTCCTGCATTGAAGGCAGATTCTTTACCAACTGAGCTATCAGGGAAGCCCTATGACTGGCTGAAATAACCACAACTTTCAGGACTTTAGTGTAATTGACCATGAGAAGCAGAACACTAATGTATGAGTTCTGTGTTGTCACATCAGAATGATGCTCAGGTTATGTTCTGGAAAAAAAAAAAGTTTCCTGAGTAGATTCAAATTCTATTGTCTTCTGAGAGAATGATAATTCTAGGAAATTGGCTTCTATCTCCTCTTATAGAAAGAAAGGGACTTCCCTGGGGGATCAGACGATAAAGAATCTGCCTGCTATGCAAGAGACGCAGGTTCAATTCCTGGGTTAGAAAGATCCCCTGGAGAAGGGAATGGCTACCCACTCCAGTATTCTTAGTTTCCTGGACGGTAAAAAGCAGAACAGAAACCTATGTGTTATCACATCAAGATGATGTTCAGATTATGTTCTGGAAAAGAAAA
>NW_011479022.1:0-399 GCF_000754665.1 Bison bison bison | reverse complement strand
TTCTGCATATTGAGATCAGTGTGCAATCCATGCACACAGCAATCCTCTTTCTTGATTTTAAAATTTCTACAATGCCAATGAAAAAAATTTCTCCTTTGACCAGAATAATACTTTTTTAGAAATTTTATAATATTGAAAGGCATTTTTTGGATGAGTTTTTAAAAAAGATAAGTGACCTGGGAGGTCCTAAGATGTCAGAAGAATAGGACAGGGAGACCACTTTTCCTCCCACAAATTCATCAAAAGAACATTTGAACACTGAGCAAATTCCACAAAACAACTTCTGAACGCTAGGAGAGGACATCAGGCACCCAGAAAGACAGCCCATTGTCTTCAAAAGGAGGTAGGACAAAATATAAAAGATAAAAAGAGAGACAAAAGAGGTAGGGATGGAGATCC
>NW_011479021.1:4864-5400 GCF_000754665.1 Bison bison bison | reverse complement strand
CCTGCCTTTTGTGACAACATGAATGGACCTTTAGGGCATTATGCTAAGTGAAATCAGTCAGACAAAGACAAATACATGTCACTTATATGTGGAATGTAAATAAAACAAAACAAGAAAGAAAAAAAAAGACAATAAAACAAAACAAAAATCAACCAAACTCAAAGAAAAAGAAATCAAAGTTGTGGTTACCAGAGGCAGGGTGTGAGGGGCAGGGAAATTGGATGGACGTGTTCAAAATACATAAACTTTCAGTTATAAGATAAGTACTGGGGATGTATGACTATACTATGACTGTAGTACGATTGCCATTTTGTATATTTGAAAATTGTTAAGGAAGTAGACCTTAAGAGTTCTCACCAAATAAAGGAAAAAGCAGTTTTTAGTATCTATATGAGATGATGGATCTTAACTAAACTTACTGTGTTAACCATTTCACAATATATGAAACTCAAGTTACTATACTGTATACCATATGCTTACAGAGTGCTGTGTGTAAATTATATCTCAATAAAATTGGAAAAATAAAATAACTGGAT
>NW_011479021.1:0-1234 GCF_000754665.1 Bison bison bison | reverse complement strand
GGTAGAAATTCTAAAATATAGGAATAAGATTACAGGCATTGGAGTGAGATAAAGCCAGAAATTCCAATCGGCAAAATTCTGGTTTTAGTCAAAACTTTCACAGAGTCTAAGAAGGCATATGAGAGAAGAAACCAGGCTAGTCTTTATCTCCCTTGCTTTATAGATGGGGACACTGAGGACTAGGAAGAAGAAAAGGACTGCTAAAGTTCACCTGCTAGTTAATGGCAGAAGCTGGTATTCTGATTTCTTATCCAATGCCTTTATGCCTTTATAGACAAATATGCTCATAGGCTTTGTGGACACCCAGTGAATTGCTGTACTCCAGCGATCTCTAACCAGAGACAGAAATGAAAGCAAGGGGCTTGGAAAGACATTTGGGAGATGGTAGGGCTGGAGAAGACAATTTTTCCTCCCAAAAGTACTCATTTGAAGTTTGGGGAGTAGGTGGCTGCTCTGAAGAAATCATGGGCTCATACCAGACAACAGTTTCACTCCTGAGATGGGTAGTTGTAAAGACAATTTCATTTGTCTTTTCCTTATTCTTATCCGTAATGCAGCCTGCTTTCAGTCCTTTGGGCCTCTATGCAAAGACTGAGAAAATCACAAAAAAATAAAACAAGCAAACTATATGGCAGTGATCAAAACTGTAGGCTTGGACAACAAATGTATTTTAGAGTTCAGGCTTTATTACTTAGAAGTAATCTTGGGTCTGAGCCAGAAATAATTTGGGTCAAGGACTCAGTTTCTTCATTTATATTATGGGAGTAATTGTGCTCAACTCATAGGGTTAATGTAAGAATTAGGTAAGACACAATATAAAGACCTTTGCTTTAGCACTTCTTTTCACATAGTGTGTGCTCAATACATTTACCACTACTACTACCACCACTATTCCCTTGAGTCAATCGCTGTGTCACTTTTATTGTATTCTTATACAATATGGTTTAACATAGGTTTCAACTCCTGAAACTAAGTATGTTATAGCTTTTTTCAAAAGTCCTTAGTTATCTCAACTGATGTTCTCTCATTACTTATTAGGTGTGGCAAGTAGCATGTTGATAATATCCTAAGCATTGAAACTGGTAGAATTTTTTTCTTAGTTATACTATAGGAAGTTCAAGATTTTCCCTTCAATATTGTCAATCTCACTTGTATTCATATTTGCTTTCTTAAGTGGGAGAGAAAGGGACTAAATAATAGCTATGTATCAGGTATTGCATATAATCCTGGAGGC
>NW_011479020.1:9829-11966 GCF_000754665.1 Bison bison bison | reverse complement strand
TTTTTTTCCTTGGAAGAAAACCTAGACAGCATATTAAAAAAGCAGAGAGATTACCTTTCCAACAAAGGTCCACGTAGTTAAAGCTATGATTTTTCTTGTAGTTATGAATGGATGGTAGACTTGGACTATAAGCAAGGCTGAGTGCCAGAGAATTGATGCTTTTGAACTGTGGTGTTGGAAGACACTCTTAAGAATCCCTTGGACTGCAAGGAGATCAAATCTGTCTATCCTAAAAGAAATCAATCCTGAATATTCATTGGAAGGACTGATGCTGACTGAAGCTCCAGTACTTTGGCCACCTGATGCAAAGAGCTAACTCATTGGAAAACACCCTGATGATGGGAAAGACTGAAGGCAGAAGAGGAAGGGGATGGAAGAGGGCAAGAGGGTTGTATGGTATCACCAGCTCAATGGACATAAGTTTGAGGAAGCTCCAGGAGATGGTGAAGGACAGGGAAGCCTGGCATGCTACAGTCCATGGGGTTGCAAAAGAGTCAGACACAATTGGTGACTAAACAACAGCAACAATTAACTATAGTCACCGTACTGTATACAAGACCCTCTGAACTTATTCTTCTTATAACTGAAAGTTTATACTCATTGACTTATGTCACTGCATTTGTCCCTCCCCCTGGCTAGTGGCAACCACTATTTTATTCTCTATTTCTATAAAGTTAGTTTTTCTTTTAAGAGTCACACATAATTTATATCAGACAGTATTTGTCTTTCTCTTGGTAAATTATCTCAGCATAGTTCCCTCAAGGTACATCCATTTTGTCAAAAAGGCAAGATTTTCTTCCTTCTCAAGCCTGAGTACCACATTTACTTTTATCCATTTATCTGTCAAAGGAAATTTAGATTGTTTTGATAGCTTTACTATTGGGAATAATATTGCAATGAACATAGGTGTATAGATATACATTTGAGATAAACATTCCATTTCTTTTAGATATACACCCCAAAGTGAGATAGCTGGCTCATATGGAAGTTCTATTTTTAGTTATTTTTTTTAGTTATCACGATACTGTTTTCCATAATACAGGTATCAATTTTCAGGCCTGACACCCAAGAAGGGGCAAGGGTTCCCTTTTCTCCACATCCTTATTAACATCTGTTATCTCTTGTATTTTTTGTAATAGCTTTTATGTAATAGGTGTGAATTGATGTCATTGTGGTTTTGATATAATTTCCCTGATGTTGAACACCTTTTTATATACCTTTCAGCCATCTGATCATCTCTGGTAAATCTCTATTCAGGTCCTTTGTCTATTTTTAAATTGGAACATTTCCAGCGATCCATCTTTTTTGGCTATTGAGTTGTATGAGTTCTTTATATACTTTGTATATTAATCCCTTATCAGACATCTGGCTTGCAAATTTTTCTCCATACTGTAGGTTGCACTTTCGATTTATTAACTTCTTCCTTTGCTGTGCTTTTGATGTTTTATCCAAGAAATCATTGTTAAGAATCTCTTTACTGATGTTTTCTTCTGGCAGTTTTATGATTTCAGGTCTTACATTAAATCTTTTATCCAAGTTAATTTTTATGAGTGGTTTAAGATTGGGGCCTAGTTTATTTTTCTACATGTGAATATCCAGTTTTCTCAGTGTCATTTATTGAGGAGACTATCCATTCCCATTTTGTGCTCTTGGTGCCCTCATAAAAAGTAGTCGACTGTATATATGTGGGTTTATATCTGGTCTCTTTATTCTGACCCACTGGACTAAATGCCTGGTTTTATGTCAGTACCATTCTGTTTTGATTATTAGCTTCATAATATAGCTTGAAATCAGAAGTTGTGATGTCTACAGCTTTGCTCCTCTTTCTGAAGAATGTACTGGCTATCCAGTGTCTTGTAATTCCATAAAATTTTAGGATAGTTTCATATTTCTGAGAAAAATGTCATTGGAATTTTGATAGAGATTTCACTAAATCTGTAGATAACTTTAGGCAATATGAACATATTTATTATATTAATTCATCCAATCAAAGAACATAAATATCTTTCCACTTATGCATGTCTTCTTTAATTTCTTTGATCAATGTCTTGTAGATTTTAGTGTACAGGCTTTTCATCTTCTGAGTTAAATTTGTTTCTAAATATTTTATAGTGTTGATGCTATTAATAATATTATT
>NW_011479020.1:4089-7096 GCF_000754665.1 Bison bison bison | reverse complement strand
CACAAGGATTAATCACTGGCCATATAATCAGTAGAGAAACCTTGAAGCCTTCAGGAATGTTGCTCACCCTTGGAATCACAGAGAAAATATTTGGCTGCCTGTAGCCACTCCTGATGGGCATTGTTCCTTCTTCTGGCAGGAGCTTGGTTTCCCTTGAAGGATCATGGATCTTTTTTTTTTTCCCCCCCCAGGGAGATACATTTTGGATACATTCAGTCACCAAGGCCACTATCTCTTATAATATGATCTGGGCCCAGTTTAGGCATTTGCCCAACCCATGCCACCTGGGTTCCATCCAGACAAATACATTGCTTCTCTGAGAAGATGAGCTTCACCTAGAATTAACTCATTAAAGTTTCTAGAAAATAAATTAACATAGGCTCCTCCACCCCAAGAACTAGTCCCTACTAGGAAAACCTTTTTACCAGCTAGTTTATCAGCTGATATTAGGTGAAAGCTTCAAAAGTTGCAGTTAAGCCCTCAGATTCCAATGCCTCAGTTTCTAGATATGACCTATGGGATATCTAATGACTGACAGGCAGAGGAACTCCTAAGGGACTGGCATAAAGTGGAACAAATTAAGAAACAGGCTCAACTGATAGTTTTTGCTGTTGGCAGTGCCTTGCAATCTCAGGGACCATCTCAAAAATGAAGAAATGAAGAGGAGATTCAACACCAGATTGGTGAAATCACAAAAAGGAGTCTATTTCAAATGTGGCAAGCCAGGCCACTGGGCCTGTTCCATCCAAGGGCAGGAGTCAAACCTGCCTAGCCCATGTTCATACTGTGGAAAATCAGGCCACTGAAGATGAGAATGCTCCATGTCTAGATCAGACAAAGGGGTCTCAAAACTCCAAATGGTGGCTATGGATGACTGACGGAATCCAGGGTCTTTGGGTCCCACAGAAAAGTGTACCATCTCAAGAGAAGAGCCCTGGGTAATCCTTGTTGTGGCAAATTAGAAGATCAATTTTTTAAAGTAAATATGAGAGCCACTTACTCTGTTCTAAACAACTGTGCTCAGATGGTAAGGAGTCCGCTTGCAATGTGAGAGACCTGGGTTTGATCCCTGGGTTGGGAAGATCCCCTGGAGAAAGGGAAGTCTACCCACTTTAGTGTTCTTGCCTAAAGAATTCCATGTACAGAGGAGCCTGGCCTGCTACAGTCCATGGGGGTCACAAAAAGTCGGACACACTGAGTGACTTTCACTTCACTTCACTTCACTAAAGTGCTAAAGTCTTCCTGGTGGTGGGCACTGGTGGAAATCTACACAATCAGTATTTCACCAAGTCACTTAATTACCAATTTGAGCAATATCTGATCTCACATTCTTTCTTGATAGTCCTTAATTGTCCCATTTCTTTAATGGGACAAGACCTTATAGAAGCATTTATGGACACTTCAGTGACTAGGAGCAAGTTCTAATTTTTGACTACTCTGGCTAACATCCATAAATTTTCAAGTCTGAAATGGAGATATCCCAGGAAGGGACTCCCAGGCTAAGCTGATTATTACTAGGTGCAGATTATTAGTCTTTTGCCCACAGTATTCCTACTCTGCATGTTATCAAACCCAGTGGGGACAAATTGGGGATACCAAGAAGGAATGATGAACTGTTAGACAAATTGTTGTTGTTATATACTCTGCATATAAGTTAAAGAAGCAGGGTGACAATATATAGCCTTGGCATACTTCTGGTTCCCAATTTGGAACCAGTCCATTGTTTCATGTCTGGTTCTAACTGCTGCTTCTTAACCTGCATACAGGTTTTGCAGGAGGCAGGCAAGGTGGTCTGGTATTCCCATCGCTTTAAGAATTTTCCGCTGACCCTTGTGCTCCACACAAAGGCTTCAGCATAGTCATTGAAGCAAAAGTAGATGCTTTTCTGCAATCCCCTTGCTTTTTCTATGATCCAACAGGTGTTGGCAATTTGATCTCTGGTTCCTCTGCCTTTTCTAAATCCAGCTTGTACATCTGGAAGTTCTTGGTTCACATACTATTGAAGCCTAGCTTGAAGGATTAAGAGAATTATCTTGCCAGCATATGAAATTAGTGATATTGTGTGGTAGTTTGAATGTTCTGTTGCATTGCCCTTCTTTGGGATTGGAATGCAAGCTCATCTTTCCAGTCCAGTGGCCACTGCTGAGTTTTCCAAGTTTACTGGCATACTGAGTGCAGCACTTTAGCAGCATTATCTTTTAGGATTTGAAATAGCTCAGCTGGAATTTCTTCACCTTCACTAGCTTTGTTCATAGTGATGCTTCCTAAGGCCCACTTGACTTGACACTCCATGAATTCTGGCTTTAGGTGTGTGACCACAACATCATGGTTATTTGGGTCATAAAGACCTTAACCCAAAAGGACTCTACTCTGTCCATGCTGGGTTTAAAAGGGACTGTTCTCCAAAAAAGATACACAAATGGCCAGCAAGCACTTGTCATTAGGGAAATGCAAATCAAAACTACAGCAAAATACCACTTCACTCCCACTAGGGTGTCTATTAAAAACAAAACAAAACAAAACAAACCACCAGAAAACAGCAAGTGTTGGTGAGGATGTGGAGAAATCAGAACCCTCATACACTACTTGTGGGCTTGTGGGACTGTTAAACACATAATTATCATATGGCTCAGAAATTCTACTCCTACATATATCCCAAAGAATTGAAAATAGGTATTTACACAAATACTTTGTCTGACTGCTTTGCAGCCCCATGAGCTGAGGCCCACCATGCTCCTTTGTCCATGGAATTCTCTGGGCCAGAATACTGGGGTGGGTAGACATTTCCTTCTTCAGGGGATCTTCCTCACCCAGGGATCGGGCCCTGGTCTCCCACATTGCAGGTGGATTCTTCACAGTCTGAGACACCAGGAGACATGGGTTCAATCTCTGAGCCAGCAGGACCCCTTAGCCACAGGGCAACTAAGCCCCATGTGTCGCAACTACTCGGCCTGCGCTCTATAGCCCATGTGCTGCAACATGTGAAGTCCACGTGTCACTATGTTCC
>NW_011479020.1:754-1813 GCF_000754665.1 Bison bison bison | reverse complement strand
ATGCACTTTCCAGACTTAACATCCCTTAACTCCATAACTAATGTATTAATGAATAATTGATTGGCCCAGACTATCTCTCAGCTGAGCATGGAGGGATATGTGCAATCATCAGTAAAATATATTGTACCTATATCAATACCCCTGGTCAAATGCAAGATGACATCTAAAAGACATATGAACAGGCCCAACGGTTACACACTTTTGGAAACAGTAACCCCAGAGTCAACTCCATATATACTGTAATCAAAGGGGTATTATGAAGCAAAGCCTGGGCCCTAACCCCTGGTTGGACCTCTGGTTACAATAATACTTTTGCTGATTTTTGCCCCTACATTTTAAAAAATTAATTAATTTATTTTAATTGGAGGCTAATTACTTTACAATATTGCAGTGGTTTTTGCCATATATTCACATGAATCAGCCATGGGTGTACATGTGTTCCCCATACTGAACCCCCATCCCACTTCCCTCCCCACCCCATTCCTCAGAGTCGTCCCAGTGCACCGGCCCTGAGCACCCTGTCTCATGCATCAAACCAGGACTGGTGATCTATTTCACATATTGTAACATACACGTTTCAATTCTATTCTCTCAAATCATCCAACCCTTGCCTTCTCCCACACAGTCTAAAACTCAGTTCTTTACCTCTGTGTTTCTTTTGCTGTTTTGCATATAGGGTCATCATTACCATCTTTCTAAATTCCATATATATGTATTAATATACTGTATTGGTGTTTTACTTTCTGACTTACTTCACCCTGTATAATAGGCTCCAGTTTCATCCACCTCATTAGAACTGATTCAAATGCATTCTTTTTAATAGCTGAATCATATTCCATTGTGTACATGTACTACAACTTTCCTATCCATTCATCTGCTGATGGACAGCAAGGTTGCTTCCATGTCCTAGCTATTGTAAACAGTCCTGCGATGAACATTGGGGTACAAGTGTCTCTTTCAATTCTGGTTTCCTCGGTGTGTATGCCCAGCAGTGGGATTACTGGGTCATATGGAAGTTCTATTTCCAGTTTTCTAAGGAATCTCCACACTGTTTTCCAC
>NW_011479020.1:0-654 GCF_000754665.1 Bison bison bison | reverse complement strand
ACAACATAGGAGGTGTCCCTTTAGTATCTGAACACTCTCCTTTAGGATGCATTCTGAAAAATTGAAAAGTGTTCAACTTGATAAGCTAAAATGTAGGAATCTCATCTCTTCCTGCAATATGGTTTGGGTTCAATACGAATTGGGGGACATGTCCACTTTGTCCCAAAATGGCTTTCTAAGTCATAATACTATTTTATTACTGCATGTATTTTGCAAGAAACTAGGAAAAATGGACCGAGGTTCCTTGTGTGCAGGCTTTTATTATGCTATACTGTAACCCTTCATTGAAAGACTCTTCAGATTTTTTTTTTTTTATTAAATAAAGAAAAGAGACCAAAACCCTAGATACTTTAGATGACAATCCCAACTTCTCCTTCCATTGCCTAGGATTGACTGTGACCTTTCCTTTTATACATAATGCCCTGTTTGTGGAACAACACATGCTAGGTCAACTAGTGGGATGGACCAAGCTATAATATCTAAAATATCACCCACTCCTGAAATAAGAGGCAATTCGCCTCATCCTGGCAAGAACCTGAGCTGCTTGGTTTGGCAGTCCAATGTAGGGGATGGTTTGCATACTCTGAGGCAATACATTGTAACCTGTCAGATACTCTATTTACCCTAGCCAAGACCACAGCAAATGCACTTTCC
>NW_011479019.1:9622-11902 GCF_000754665.1 Bison bison bison | reverse complement strand
CATCTTCTTCAAGCCTCTATCCTAATTCCTACCCATTCACCACACAACACCCCTATTCTGGCAGTAAGGGAGAGACCAAACTCTTGGAGACTGGTCCAGGATCTGCAAAAAGTCAATGAGGCCATCACATCGACATTCCCAGTAGTCCCTAACCCTTACACCCTTCTGTCTACCGTACCCCCGACTACACCCACTTCACTGTATTAGATCTCAAAGATGCCTTTTTCACCATCCCTCTCCACCCCCTCTCCCAACCCCTTTTCGCCTTCACCTGGCAAGACCCCGAGACTCACGTTTCCCAACAACTAACATGGACAGTTCTCCCCCAGGGGTTCAGAGACAGTCCCCACTTTTTTGGACAGGCTTTACAAAAGGACCTACAGACACTCGACCTAGCCCTGAGTCATCTCTTCCAGTATATAGATGACCTCCTCCTTGTAGCCCAACCCAAAAACTCTGCCTCCAACATTCTGCCAAACTCCTTGGGGCCATGGGATCCTGGGGTTATCAGGTACCCCAATCTAAGGCCCAAATAGCCCAGACAAACGTCACCTACCTGGGGCTCTCCATATCCCATCAACAAAGAACTATTCCCCCAGATAGAATCCAGGCCTTAATTAACTGTCCACTTCCAAAAACGAAAAGGGAGCTCCTGTCTATTCTTGGCCTCCTAAACTTTTTCCGTATCTGGATCCCTAACTTCTCCCTCCTTGCAAAGCCGCTGTATGAGGCAACTAAAGGATGTCTGGATGAGCCCCTCTTTAACCCCTCCTCGCTGGCCAATCCTCTTCACCACCTCACTCAGAGCCTTCTCCAAGTGCCAACTCTCCACCTGCCAGACCACACCAGACCATTCTTTATCTTTGCACATTCCAACCAAGGACAGGCCCTGGGACTTCTGCATCAGCGGGCTGGAGACACCTGGGCTCCCATAGCCTATCTATCAAAACAGCTTGACATGGTGACCAAGGGCTGGCCTCCCTGTTATACAGGCCATGGCTGCTATCGCAGCCCTTGTGCCAGAAGCAAATAAACTCTCTAACATGCCCCTTTAACAGTCTGTTCTCCACACACCTTCCGAGAATTACTATCACATTGGGCTTTCCTCTCCCTTCCCCTTCCAGGGTACAGGCCCTATATGCCTTTCTCCTCAACCCTCAGCTCTCATTCTCCCCCTGCTCTCCCCTTAACCCTGCCAACTTATTACCCGTGTCCTCTACAACAGACTCCCTCCTACATAGCTGCAGCCTAACAATAGATCTTACCCAAAACCCCTTCCAACATTTAACAGATCAGCCTATCCTAGACCCAGACATCCCACACTGGTTTATTGATGGCAGTTCTCAAAAATCCCCACCCTTTGCAGCAGGATATGCCATCATCCAGGGGGACCTTTGTCACAATCACGGAACCCAGACAACTGAAGCTTCACCTCTGCCACCTCACAGCATCTCCAAACAGGCAGAACTTAAAGCTCTCACCAGAGCTTTAACTCTGGCTAAAAATATAAGGGTTAACATCCACACAGACTCCAAATATGCCTATAACATACTTCATGCAAACATCCTAATATGAAGAGAAAGAGGTTTTGTAACCCAAAAGGGATCCCCCATTATTAATTCAGACCTGATCCACAAACTTCTAGAGGCAGCACTCTTACCAAACAAAGCCGCCATCCTCCACTGTAGGGGGCATCCAAAGGGAAGTCTCATATCAGCCTGCAACAATGCTGCAGACCAGAAGGCAAGAGGAGATAGCACTGTCCCATCCTTCCCTTCAGAGCCCTGTTATCTTAGCTCTGACTCTACCCGACCCTCCCACCACCAGAGAAATCCTCTCTTACCTACACTCACTTTTTCATCTGTCATCGAAGATACTCCAACAGTTCCTCCGTAACCACTTCCCCATATCCAATGCTGATCAACAATATTTAGATAACCTTACCTGCTCCTGTCAAACATGTCAACGTACTAACCCCAATTCCAACCTTAAACCGACATCCTTTCCAACCCATCAAATGCGAGGCAGCCTTCCAGCACAGGATTGGCAGATAGACTTTACTCATAAGCCCCCGGTCAGGAGAGTCAGATACCTCCTGGTCCTTGTGGACACCTTTTTGGGATGGGTAGAAGCATTTACCACTACAAACAAAAGAGCCCACACTGTGGCCCAAATCCTCCTCACAGAAATTATCCCAGGTTTGGCCTGCCTTTATCCCTACAGTCTGATAATGGCCTGGAGTTTACATCCAAGGTCACCCAACAACTTGTCCAATTCTTA
>NW_011479019.1:6115-7137 GCF_000754665.1 Bison bison bison | reverse complement strand
CATCTCTCAAGATCAGGTCAAGACCATTCTTCTCGAGAGCCTCAACCCAAGCTCAGAAAAAGGAGACCCTGGGCCCTAGGACGATCCTCCATTCCAGACCCAAAATCATCACCCCTATCCAGCAGGAAGTAGCCAGAGAGATATGGCGCCCTTTTCCCCATTATTTTTTATGATTTCAGGGTCTGGAATGAAGGAGTCTTTTGGGCCTAGAAAAGAAAACAACAGTCTCAAAGGCCCTTGCTGAATCATCTAACTTCGGAGAAAACAAAACAGAATTTTAGGTTCTGCCCTGATGCTCCAGGCCGGTAGCATGTATCTGGGACTTATCACCCCCTATCCAGAAACCTTCCACGCCCTACACCTTTCCAGAAGACTTATAACCCACTGTTTGGAAACCTTCCATCCCCTACACCTGCCCAGAGGACTTATCACCCCCTGCCCAACTACAAATGCCATTTCAACTAAAGAATACCCAAAACATCTGCCTGATTAACATTTCCCTTATCACTTCCACAAACCTCCCTATAAATATGGAGCCTCCCTGATCCCTCTCCAAGCTCAGCCTAGTCGTTAGGCCAACTGTTGCCCCTCCTTGCCTGAATAAAGGTAACCTACTTCTGTTGAGGTCGTCTTTCCCCTTTCTGCCTTGGCCTGAACTATACCTTACAATCAACACTTTACAGGAACAGATCAGCTTTAATGAGGCAAGAAGGGGCAACAGTCAGATTAGTGAACCGCTGCATTTACCCAAGAAAAGAGTAAGTACATACAGGCATGTATGTGGAAAGCTATTGTCTTAAGGGGGCCTGTTCTTCTCCAGGGTTGTTCGGCTGCTGCTGCTAAGTGGCTTCAGTCATGTCCGACTCTATGCGACACCATAGACGGCAGCAGGTTGTTCGGAGTAGTTATCTATTAAACGCTGGGGCAAGAAATTCTGGAGATCAGCCAGCGGCTGGACTGGCTGGGAGCTGGGTGTAATCAACCTTAATGTCCGTTTTTTTGGTGGGGGCAGGGTGGGAAGT
>NW_011479019.1:5712-6015 GCF_000754665.1 Bison bison bison | reverse complement strand
CTTGGGGCTCTTCATTCCAGGAGGCTTGGTTTCCCAGTTGGTAAGTTTCCATAGATACTGGTCATAAAGCTCAAAGTCCACAGTCCAGCCCAAGCTGGAGTCCTGCTTTCAAGATAGAGCCTGTTCTGTTTCCTCCTTCATTCCCATCTCTTGAAGAATTTTCCAGTTTGTTGTGATCCATACAGTCAAAGGCCTTAGCGTAGTCAATGAAGCAGAAGTAGATGTGAAGCAGGCCATTATGTATGCTTATAATAACAAAAACGGGTTAAAGTCACAGAGCAGATCCAGTGTAAATTCAAAATT
>NW_011479019.1:5295-5612 GCF_000754665.1 Bison bison bison | reverse complement strand
ACTAGGGAAGCCCATGAAGACTGTAGACCTAATGCTGAAGCAAGTGAGAAGTATGTTTCCTTATTTGCAAAAGCGGGGAAATAGTACACCTCCATCATAGGGTAGCTCTGAAGATTAGAGGGCACCACACCACTGCCCTCTCCCATCCGGTACCTCCCTATTGAATCTGTCACCAAATTTGATCGGCACTATCTCCCAGAAATTTGTCACCCCCGTCAACTGAAAAAAAATGCACAACCTATAAGTTGAGGATTATATTTTATTTGAAGGAATTTCTGGGGACTTAAATCCAGAAGACAGCCTCTCAAATAGCTCTG
>NW_011479019.1:4791-5195 GCF_000754665.1 Bison bison bison | reverse complement strand
TACAGCCTTGACGTACGCCTTTCCCAATTTGGAACCAGTCCGTTGTTCCATGTCAGGTTCTGTCACTTCTTGACTTGCATACAGATTTCTCAGGAGGCAGGTCAGGTGGTCTGGTATTCCTGTTGTAGCCACGCGTTCCAGGAAACAAACTCACTCAGAAGGACAATGAAAATAGTGGAGTGCAGTTTATTACACCAGCGGTCCCAAGGTAGAGTCTCCTCTTAGCCAATGACCCCAACCAGTTTTTTTGTGAAAACCTTATATACCCTAAGTGTACGTGCACAAACCCACCTCCCCAAATTCCCTGACAATCAAGGTTAACCCATGATTCATATGCCTTAAGCCTAGGTAGTTAACAGTGGACAATTATCAATAGGCTGTGGTCATATCCCAATAAGCATAAT
>NW_011479019.1:645-1657 GCF_000754665.1 Bison bison bison | reverse complement strand
TATTAAAATGTACAGCAAAACCAGAATATCAAAGGGCCTGTGACAACATGGTGTCTCAGACTGCTGGGGAGAAAATGCCCTCATGATATATAAACATGATTGAATCTTCCTGTAATCTTGAGAAATAAAGGGAACTTTGAAGAAGGCGAGAAAGCTACAGAACATTGAATGGGGCTTCTGAAGGTTAAAATGTATTGTTTACTTAACATGATAATAGCATCATCTGGCATGCAGAAACAATGGAGTCGGTCCCAACGGGCTGGCTTTCTAAATGGTAGCAAACCTCTGAGGGTACCAATATAATACACTTGATCTAATCTATCCTTCTTTGGACTTCTGTGTCCCTAACTCTCCATAACTCCCTGATTACTTTGAGGAAACAGAATTAATTTCCCATGTCCTTAGTTTGGGAGAATTAGCTAACAGCCCATTTTCCTCCACTCTAATGTTATCTGATGTGCTTAAGCCACTGCTACTCCTTTGAGTAGATACCTTTTTAAAAAGGATCTTGGGGTAGGAAAAGCCTTCATGAGGCAAGGGATTGAATCTCCAATGGTGGAATCTAAGTAAGACATGCAAAGCAGTAAACAGACTCAGGAAGAACACATCACTCTGTGTGCTTCAATCAGGCAGTGGCTAGGAGCAGGTGTTTAGAACCAAATAGATGGGATTTCAAATTCAATTTCAAATCCTAGATCTATAACATACTATCTGGGTGATCCAGGTAAATTAATTAAGTCCACTTCCTCAACTGTTAAATGAGCATAATAAGGATCTACCTTACCAGGTTGTTAAATAAGATGACATAAAGTCGTCCAAGAAGAATCTGTTTTAATTTTTTGAGTGCTTACATATTTTTATTATTTAATCATATCTGCTGATTAAATAGAAGTGACCATGTCCTAGTCTTTTCTGAAAGGGCGGTGGGTTCTTCCCAGAGAGCCCTGAGGCCTGGGAGGTGGTCCACCCTGTTTGTATTTCAAGCAGAGGGTGGAAGAAGCAGCAATAATGG
>NW_011479019.1:0-545 GCF_000754665.1 Bison bison bison | reverse complement strand
CTGGGGTCGCACAGAGTCGGACACGACTGAAGTGACTTAGCAGCAGCAGCAGCAGCAGCAACCTCACTAGTGCTGACCAGGTAATTCCAGATTGACTGGTTACAGGTTCTATTGTGGGGAGAAGTTGAAACTGTAGTTAGGTTAAGTATTAAGTCTTGGTTTGCTGGTGTGGGGGTTAGCATAAATGACTCCATTTGGAGCCTAAGCAAAATCAACATTGTTGATCAGTAAATATCCTACCACCTTTTTTTCAGAGCCCCTATATATTATTATATGTATCACTTATTATAATATAACTAGTTACCACAGGCGGAGTTATGAGACTCTGAACTCAGACTAGAACTAAGTCCTCATTCTGCTACCCTTTGCTACTTTGAACACATTGGCCTTTTCTGGGACAGAGTTTGTTCTAAGACTCATGACACTTTAATGAGATCACACGTGGAAAGTGCTTAGTACAGTGTCTGGAATATAACATGCACTCACCAATATTACTGTTACATCTTACAAATAGATCATTGATTAGTCTGAACAAGTACCTATTA
>NW_011479018.1:10774-15740 GCF_000754665.1 Bison bison bison | reverse complement strand
CTCCCTGTCCATCACCAACTCCCGGAGTTCACTCAAACTCACGTCCATCGAGTCGGTGATGCCATCCATCCATCTCATCCTTTGTCGTCCCCTTCTCCTCCTGCCCCTAGTCCCTCCCAGCACCAGAGTCTTTTCAAATGAGATAACTCTTTGCATGAGGTGGCCAAAGTATTGGAGTTTCAGCTTCAGCATCATTCCTTCCAATGAACACCCAGGACTGATCTCCTTTAGGATGGACTGGTTGGATCTCCTTGCAGTCCAAGGGACTCTCAAGAGTCTTCTCCAACACAATTCAAAAGCATTCTATTTCCAGTTTACAATATTGTAAAGTTTAAAAATTAAATAAAATTTAAAAAAAACAAAACCAAAAGCATTAATTCTTTGGCGCTCAGCTTTCTTTATAACCCAACTCTCATATCCATACACAACTACTGGAAAAACCATAGCACCTTAGCATACACACATGGTGCGTATAAAAGTTACATTTTCACTATTCGACAGACTAAACTGTGAAACAGAATTATGTCTTAAAAAAACAGTCTAAATACATGATTGAGATGTTTATTCCTGTCCTTTTCTTCTGGGAGGCGGCCCAAAGGACACAGATATTTATTGGATTGGCCAGTTTTGTTCAGGTTTTTCTGTTAAGTTCTTCCAAAAGATGTTTGTAAATACACTGAGGTCATCCTAACTGACCAGCAGCATTTGATTTTTGTGGGCACAGAGCTGGGAGATGGCCCTACTCTCTCAGAATTACTATATGCACAGAGTCCACCTGCACTTGGTCTGCTGCCTGAGGTGCCACTGCAGGGAGCCTCCCCTCAGCTGTTCCCCCAGAAATACAACTGGGACAAAGTGACTTGTCCCACGCTTTGTGCCTGCCTGCACCTCGGCCCTGTCAACTGCAACAAGAATTATTGTAGCCATGCCAACAACCTGGGCCTCAGTTTAGCAACACGGTGACAAGTTCTTTGAGGCGAGACAACGTGAATTCAAGCTCCCATTCAGTCACTTCCTGGGATGGGGTGATTTTTGTTCCATTCAAGTTCCTTCATCTGGGGAACGAGAAAGAACATGAGTACATATTTTGGAGTTCAAATTCAAAAAGATAGCATGCGTAAAGCATTAAAAAAAAGGACTCGCACACTGTGATATAAAAGTGAATTTGAGTCCAATTTAACATCAGTTATTAAGGAAAGTATTTTCGGTTGGGAGCCAAGAACACATCTCAGTTTCTCTGCAAGATCTTCGGGCTCTGAATGTGAACACAACACTGAGAAACGGCAGGACAAAATACAGTTGTAATCCATAGTCATTCCCTTCACTGTGTGCTTGTGCAACTCTACTCACTTGACTTTCAAGCACCTGATCACTGCCAACTCCCAAATTAAACATTTCATTTCACCATTTTGTCATTTCAGTTTTTTCATGGAAGTGAACCCTACCCCTAAAGAAACACAGCTTCTTCATGTTTATGCTGCACCTACTTTATACACATCATGGCATTTATGAGTATATTCAGGTCACAAAAGTTTGAAAACAACCCACTGATTCATATATGCCTTGGTGTAAAGACGACAGACAGCTTCTGGGAGCACCTGTTATTTACCAGGTGGGATGCTGACCAACCCATGAATCAATCAATAAGGCCATAGAGATCGTTAACATTTACTTCTGAAGACCAGCGGGCCCTGACTGCAGGAGCTCCACAGGAACGGGGAAAACAGAGACTTCACTCTTAACAGGTGCAGACGAAGCCTCACCCATCCTGAGACGAAGCTGAGATGAAGGGCAAAACACAATCGTTTGCTAGGATCCTGGATGGTGAGACCTGCCTGCTGGTCTTGAAGGATCTCTGGAGGGTGGGGGGTGGGCTGTGGCTCACTGTGGGGACACAGATCCTGAGGGCAGAACTATCAGAGAGCACTCATCTGTGTGAGGTCTCCATCTTGGCCTGACACTGGATCCACTCAGAACCTGTAGGCTACAGCAATGAGGCCGCTAAGGCCAAAGGATGAAAGGGCCAGGATGCAGCCCTAACCATCAGCAGACAGGCTGTCCAAATGCTTCCTGTACACATGCCTTTCGATGTAACTCTAACCACAAAGGGTCAAGACCCAGTTCTAACCATCACTGTGAAGGCACAAGCCTCCAGACCAGCCTCACCCAGCAGGGTTGTTGGTAAGCTGCTCAGCCGTGTCCGACTCTTTGCGACCCCTTGGACTGCAGCAAGGAAGGCTTCCCTGTCTTTCACCATCTCCTGGAGTTTGCTCAAACTCATATCCATTGAATCGGTGATGTCATCCAACCCTCTAGTCCTCTGTCACCCCCTTTTCCTCCTGTCCTCAATCTTGCCCAGCATCAGGGTCTTTTCCAATGAGTTGGCTCTTCACATCAGGGGGCAGACACCAAAAGCAAGAAAAGTAGAGTCCCACAGCTTGCAAACCGAGTCCACAAATACCTGTGGGACACCACCCTGTGATCAGATGTCCTCTGGCCCTTGGATCAGGATAAGGGTGCCTGGGATATCTCCTGCAGAGGGCCACTTCTCCAAGGTCAAGAAACGTACCTACGCTACCAGATAGATAAAAATACAAATAGTAATTTACACAAAACAAGGTGACAGAGGAATATGATTCAGAGGGAGGAAAAAGACGAAACCCCAGAAGAACTAAGTAACAGGGAGATAGACAATCTACCTGAAAGACTTCAGAGTAATTGTAGTAAACATGATCAAAGAACTTGGGAGAAGAATGCACGACCTGAGAACTGAGAAGTATTTAACGAAGACTTAGAAAATATAACAACCAACCAAACAGAACGGAGGAATATAGTAAGTGAAATTAAAAAAAAAAAAACAAAGAAGAAACTAAAATGAATCAGAACAGGCTAAATGAGGCAGAAAACACATCAGTGAGCCAGAAGGAAGAGTACTGAAAATCACCACTACTGAACAGAATAAAAAAGACTAAAAGGAGGAGATTTTAAGAGACCTCTGGACAATAAGCCACTAATATTTGTCCTGTAGGAGTCCCAGAAGAAGACAGGAAAGACCTTCGGAGGAGAAAACAGCTGAAACCACACTAATCTGGGAAAGGAAACAGTCACCCAAGTCTAAGAAACACCAAGAGCCCATATCTAAATAAAAACTTCATAGTAAGGAGAAGCCAAAAATCTGTAACAGATACATAATCACAATACACATGAAAATACCCTCAACATTCTGAGACTGTCCACTGTGTCACGCTCCTTGGAGCCCACCCACTTACCAGGTTGAATTCTGCCCAATGCATGAATCATTCAATAAAGCTAATGAGGGACTTCTCCAATGGTTCAGTGGTTAAGAATTCGCCTGTCAATGCAGAGCATCAGGTTCCATCCTGGGTCTGAGAAGATCCCACATGCCACAGGACAATTAACAGTGTGTGCTGCATCTACTGAGTCCATGCTTTAGAGCCTGTGAGATGCAATTACTGAGCCCTCGCATCTAGAGGCTGTGCTCCCCAACAAGAAAAGCCAATACACACAGCAACTAGACAAACCTTGCATGCAGCAACAAAGACCCAGCACAGCCAAAAATAAAAATAAAGCAGATAAGACCTTTAAGTTTATTTGATGCAATTTTTGTACAGTAATGGAAGTCGGTCTAAAATGCACTGCTGTGCTATTTGGATTACAGTCATATGAATGTTCTGGCATAGAGTGTAGAGAGAGTAACTTTAGTTACAAATTATGACTATGTAACCCCCAAATTTTATGTTGTTTGATTCCATGGTGACAAGAAATTGTTCTAGACTATTTAAACCTGAAAGCCGAATGGTGCCTTCTTAGCTGCTGTTATAAGTACTGCAGTGAGAGAAAACTGTGTTGATGGAATAAACACCATTCATCCAGGGTTGTGACACAAGGGTTTCTATTTTATTCATGGAAACAGGAAACCTTGATACATTCAGAATGTAGTTCTTTGAATACAATAGTAGCAAATGGTAATGATAGCTGTTAAATGTGATTCATTCACATACACATAATATCCTGGTTCAGATCAAACTGATGCTCAAAATAATTGCTCTGTGTCAGGGGACGTTCAACTTTAAGGGATCCAATATGTTGCATTTTCTTCTTTAGTGTGCTGTTTCTCAAGGAGTCTGTATTCCTTACCAGTTCCTGGAAAATACGAACGAGCAGAGCTGCACACAGTTCTCAGGACTGAGATCATGAGAAAGGGCACCTGCTTGGATTCCTTTCAGTGACTCCCTTCAGTGACCTTTTACTTAAAGGTAATTAATCAGTTATGCCCCTCTTCCTCAGTATATGGAATGCTTTCTGGCCCTTTGAAGATTGTTATTTGCTTGGCTTTGTTTTTGCTCAATTTTTTTACTGCCTAAAGCTGCCTTGTATGAAGATACATAAACATGAGTTTCTGCAAATAAAGCACCCTTGTTTCGAGATGTGGGTCCCCTGCTTCCTTCTTCTCGTCCACTCCAGTCCCTGGGTCCCAGTCTACAAAGACTGTGACAAGTGGCGCCCGAACAGGGACCTGGTTAACGCCCCTGGCAAGCGGCTGGAGTCGACTGTTAGGACCTACGGAGGTCGGTAAGTGCGTGGTTATATGACAAACGGCTGGAAAGCCCCAGCACTTTTCTACTTTACTTCATCATTTATTTAAGGTTCAAGGACTTTGGTTTTGCATCAGTGGATAGAGGCTTGTCTCCAAACAGTGGTTAAATATAATCCCTGGTTCCCTGATGAAGGCAGTTTCCATTTAGAAATTTTGAGCCGGGTTAAAGAACATGTTGAACAAGCCACAAGATGGGGAGAAAATATTCGAATAAATTTCTGGCTCTTGTGGGCCTACGTTTAAGCTGTGATCTTGCTATTTCAAGGCCATTCTAGCCCCCCTGATATTCGTCAACAAGCAGAATGCTCATTATACGAATATAAATTAATTATAAGAATTTACAGAAGG
>NW_011479018.1:2538-10633 GCF_000754665.1 Bison bison bison | reverse complement strand
CTTTTTTTGCTGTCAAGAAGCCCCTAACACACACTCATATTTATGAAAACAGACGATCCACTCATTGTTCTTCACGACGAAGCCTTTCTGATTTACTGGCTTTGAAATCGGACTCTCTGAGGCCAATGATCTTCTTGCCTTTCTTGTGTTGGGAAATGTTTACGCTGAAGGGCAACTAATACTGCAATATGAACGCACTGATTTTTCTCACATGCAACAGATGAAAAAAGCTGTAACTGTGTACGGCCCTCATTCACCTTTTAGTAAAGAACTTCTAAATGCATGATTGAAAGTGAAAGTGAAGTCGCTCAGGCAAGTCCGACTATTTGCCACCCCATGGACTGTAGCCTACCAGGCTCCTCTGTCCATGGCACATTCCAGGCAATAGTACTGGAGTGGATTGCTATTTCCTTCTCCAGGGGATGTTTCCGACCCAGGGATCAAACCCGGGTCTCCCGCATTGTAGACAGACACTTTGATATTTTCAATAAAATCATTACTCAGCCATTAAAAATGAAATTCCATCAGTTGCAACAAAATGGATAGTACTGTAAGTAAGTCACTGAAGGGAGTCACTGAAGGGAATCCAAGCAGGTGCCCTTTCCCATGTTCTAAGTTCTGAGAACTGTGTGCAGCTCTGCTCGTTCCTGTTTTCAAGGAACTGATAAGGAACAGAGTCTCTGAGAATTGGCACACAAAGGAAGAAAATGCAATATATTGGATCCCTTAAAGTTGAACGTCCTCTGACAATTCCCCCTTTTTTATTTTTTCATAATTGGGGGTGACTGTAGATACTTTTTGTGAAAAAGGCCGGGAACAATTGAGTTTGTTTAGTTTGTACAGTTTTAGTTGAAAGGCACTGGTATACTACAAATGTAATCACCAGGATAATTATCAGTGTTACAGCTCTAGATCCATTACTATGTGTAATGCTTTGAAACCATCCTGGAGGTTCTAGCCCAGATAATTGATCAGCTAGCTGGTCAGCTAAGGTTTCCAAATTGTTGGAAGAGAGTAGACTCTTAGAGAAGGTTTCAAAGATTTCCTTTTCTAATAATTGTACATTTAAGGAAGCATTATCACGTATGTCTTACAAGTGAAATTTTATTTGTTCCCAATACTAGGCACTATAGTTGAACCGAACAGGGGTAATACAAAATTGAGTAGAATTCCAGTCACATTTTAGTATAACTTGTTTTTGTAAACCTATTAATTGATCTCTGACCCATTGGATGGCTGTTTTTATTTCCTGTATTTCATCTTGAACTTCCTCATTTACCTGAGCCTGAGTGGTCCACACAGTATGAGCATCTTTGGTCCAGTTTTGAATACAGTTGTGTGTTTGAATTGAGGTTTGTAAAGCAATGCCTGCAACAGCGGCAGTAGTGCAAATGGCTATTAATCCCAAAATGCCAAGAATTAACTATCCATTGAATCATTTAGATCATCAAAGTAATTGAGTACGTAGCTGGGAGGCAAGTCCTGCCATGGGACCCTCTTCCCAGTGTTGTTAAAGATTTACTGGCAACCATAGATTATGGCAAGACTGAAGAATCAAAAGGGATTCATTTTTCAAAGAAACTAAGGAATTAAGACAAGTATACAATTTAAAGTCTTATTAAACTGCAAGTTCCCTATAGCTATAAAAAAAGGAAGGGGACCACAAGCTTGTATGAAATATGAATGATTATAACAAAAGGAATAGTTATGTTTTATAACTATTATAATGTTTTCTATTATAATATGTTTTATATTATTATATGTTTTATGTTTTATAATAGGCTGGACTATGTACGGAAGGGCTTCCCAATCATACTGACCATGATGAGTCATGTCCTAGTTTTACATTATTTTCCGCCCTCCCTGTTGCTAATTCACACACACTGTTGAATCTCGTAATTCAGGCTGTATGTGTTTCCAGGAAACACGGTGTGAATGAATCATATTTAATAAAGTTGGCCCCTTCATTTCACTGATTCCTTCCCAGAGACCATCATGAAATGCATGTAGCAAATGCGTTTGATCAATGTATTACCAAAGCCAAGCTCTTAGAGCTCACCACACAACAGGCCAATAAACTGAGAGACTACTTGTTGGGCAAGGAATAGTGACTTTATTCAGAAAGCCAGGAGACCAAAAAGATGGTGGACTACTGTCCCAAAGAATAATCTCTGAGGAGTTAGAATTCAGGTTTATTTTACACGAAAAGATCTCTATAGTTTCTTTTCAAATATGGACTTACTGCAGTTGCTCAGTACCTGAACTAAAGTAATCAGAGAATACATATAGTGAGAAAGGTAAAGGATTTGCCACAACCACTGAGTCTGGGAAGTATGGCTCCACTATGTTCCTATCTTGTGACTTTTGGGTAAGATCCTTGCCACACACATTACATTGCTGTGTGTTTTCTCCAGGATAAATACTCTGATACTACTGGAGAGATGTTGAGCTGTGAGGATAGGGTTTTTTTGTTTGTTTGTTTTTTGTTTTTACACTTGTGAAATTGGTGAGGAATCTTTCTAGAATGAATTCATGTTCTAGAGACCTAATAAATACATATATATCTGGCTTCTATCCAGTATGAATTTTCTCATGAAGCCTAAGAGGTTGTCACATTCATATTTGTATGGTTTTTCAGTAGTATGAATTCTCTGACCAATAGTAGGGTGTGAATTTTGAACTTTGAAGATTTCTACCATATACCACGTTCACATACGTTTCTCTCATGTATGGATTTTCTGATGTTTAGTCAGTGCTGAGACCTGAGTAAAGGATTTTCCACACTCAAAACATTTGAAAGGTTTCTCTATATGTATTCTGCGATGACTTGTAAGGTGTGAATTCCGACTGAAGAACTTGCCACACTCATCACATCTGAAAGGTCTCTCTCCAGTATGAATTCTCCAGTGAAGTCGAAGATGTGGTTTCTGACTGAAGACTTTTCCACACTCAACACATTTGTAAGGTTTCTCACCAGTATGAACTGTCTGATGCCTTAAAAGGATTGCCTTTACACAAAAGGCCTTGCCACATTCATCACATTTGTAAGGTTTCTCTCCAGTATGAATTGTCTGATGCCTTAAAAGGATTAACTTTGCACGAAAGGCCTTGCCACACTCATCACATTTGTAAGGTTTCTCTCCACTATGAACTGTCTGATGCCTTAAAAGGACTGCCTTTACACAAAAGGCCTTGCCACACTCATCACATTTGTAAGGTTTCTCTCCAGTATGAACTGTCTGATGACTTAAAAGCATTGACTTTACACGGAAGGCCTTGCCACACTCATCACATTTGTAAGGTTTCTCTCCAGTATGAACTGTCTGATGCCTGAAAAGTATTGCCTTTACACGAAAGGCCTTGCCACACTCATCACATTTGTAAGGTTTCTCTCCAGTATGAACTGTCTGATGCCTTAAAAGGATTGACTTTACACGAAAGGCCTTGCCACACTCATTACATTTGTAAGGTTTCTCTGCAGTATGTAATCTCTTATGACTTATGAACTGTGAAGGTTGACCAAAGTGCTTGCCACACTCATTACATTTGTAAGGTTTCGCTCCAGAATGAACGCTCTGATGACCAGCAAGCTGTTCACTTCGGTTGAAGACTTTGTCACATATATCACATTTAAATAATTTTTGTCCTGTATGAATTTTCTGATGTCTCCTGAGATTTGAGCTGTGAGTAAAGGCCTTGCCACACTCATCACATTTGTAAGGTTTCTCTCCAGTATGAACTGTCTGATGCCTTAAAAGGATTGACTTTACACGAAAGGCCTTGCCACACTCATCACATTTGTAAGGTTTCTCTCCAGTATGAACTGTCTGATGACTTAAAAGGATTGACTTTACACGAAAGGCCTTGCCACACTCATCACATTTGTAAGGTTTCTCTCCAGTATGAACTGTCTGATGCCTTAAAAGGATTGACTTTACACGAAAGGCCTTGCCACACTCATCACATTTGTAAGGTTTCGCTCCAGAATGAACACTCTGATGACCAGCAAGCTGTTCACTTCGGCTGAAGACTTTGTCACATATATCACATTTAAATAATTTCTGTCCTGTATGAATTTTCTGATGTCTCCTGAGGTTTGAGCTGTGAGTAAAGGTCTTGCCACACTCATCACATTTGTAAGGTTTCTCTCCAGTATGAACTGTCTGATGACTTAAAAGGATTGACTTTACACGAAAGGCCTTGCCACACTCATCACATTTGTAAGGTTTTTCCCTGTGTGCTTTGAGGTCTTGCGTTACTACTGAAGGATTCATAAAGTCATTCCCATATACATTAGAAACACTGGTTTGGGCACATGGAGGAATTCTTTGAAGTGGTGAAAATGAGAAACTGTTGTTGACAGACCTCTCAACTTTATTATATTCAGAAATTATCCCGTCAGTTTGAAATATCTGCAGTTTATCCTGAGACTTAAATCCAAGCCTCCTTCCAAAGGACTTGATTCCTGCATCCTTTCCATCATGTGAATCTATTCCATCAGGCACATTTCCATTAAGGCTTACAGGTGTTCCTTTGTAATTTCTTTTGTCATCTCTCCCCTGACACTCAAAGTCACACGTATTTTCCTGACTTCCCCAAAGATGAAAATGTTTGATTTCACAGCTTTCAGGTCTTCCCAGCATCAATGTTTGGAATGTTTCTCGTTTATCACTGTTCGCTTTGGGTTGTAAATGCTTGATCACATGTGTAGGAGAGATATCTACAAGATAAAAAGAACCACAGGTATCATGTTCACAGTAATTCAAAAATAAATCTTTCATGTTGAATATATATTACACCAAAAGTAATACTTACAACAAGTTGTGAAACACCACAATGATGACCTTAAGTTTTTAGAAACACTAAAGGAATAGAATTCTTAACTTAAGAAAGCATGATAACATAAATTCACCGTTAAGGTAGCCTAGTTTTAAAAACCATATGTGAAACACACTCACGTTGGACAATCTTAGGCCAACTCTCGAAACACAGTATTTTTCTACCAGGACCCCTAGGAACGTATCAAACAACACTTGTCTCAAAATGTAAAGAAAAATATTACACTATCATTGTATTTTGCATACTTACTGTACATAAATAAATTCTAAACACTATATTATATATTGTAACAGCAAAGAATCCAAAACCAAGCTTACCTAATTAATAATTAACTATTCATAATTGGTTGTTTACAATTGAAAACAAGTGAGAAAATGAAGAATATGACTAAAACAATTCTTTGGAAATAGCAGTTTTCTAAATCTGCTATAGAACTACGTACCCAAAAAGAAAAGGCATTTTACAATGTTAACAAGTAGTATGTGTCAGCTGTATTGCAGAATACACGTTAAAAGACCATTATCTGTACATGACATATACATTAAGACATAAAATATTCACCAGTTTCCTAACAGTCAATAACCAAAGCAATCCCTACCTATGTTGTTGTTCAGTCGCTCAGTCGAATTTGATTCTTTGCGACCCCATGGACTGTAGCCCACCGGACTTCTCCGTCCATGGGATTTCCCAGGCAAGAATAATGGAGTGGGTTGCCATTTCCTTCTCCATGGGATCTTCCTAACTCTGGGATCAAACCTGAATCTTCTGCATTAGCAGGTGAATTCTTCACCACTGAGCCACCAAGGAAGGCTTTTCTCTAGCCATGCACTATTCTTAATTACCTGGTTTAATGGCACCAAAATATAATAAACAAAAAGTGAGTGCTTTGTGTATTTATTGACTAGGGTCAGACACAATATTGCTGAAAAATGTTGCAAGTGAAAAGCATACAAGATATAATGTAGTTGAGGATTGACAGAAAACAAAATTCTGTAAAGCAATAATCCTTCAATTAAAAAATTAATAAAATTTTAAAGAGATGTAATGTAGATAAAGTCATATCATAAAGAACATGACAGAATATAGATATTACCTTTTTTAAACAAAAGTAAATTTTGAGTATTTACTATAAAACATGCACTACTGTAAGCCAACTGACAGCACTAATTTGCTTTAAAAGGCTTGAGGTACATTAACATGTTTTTCTCTAATCAGAGCAGGAGATGCACCAAATGGCACACAAAGTGGTAAGAGCAGCAGGATATGAATCTGAACCTACAGACTGAGAAAATTTATTTGTAAACATGACCACCCACTGAATGAATAGATTAGAAAATATTAAAAAAGACTACAAGGAACTTAGAAAGAAAATACCAAGGAAGATACAAGACAGAAGTAGTCTGTTTAACTATTATTCAACCATCCCATCTCGAAATGGGTTGTGAGTCATCATCACTTAGGTCATGTCCTGAGAAACTTGTTCAATAAATGGCCAGAGATCTTTACAGTGAGAGTATGTAAAAGGTGGAGGGATGTGGTAGGTGAGAACAGTGTTTCCATCCATATCAAGGTACTATGTGAGGAATGGTCAGGACTAAGAAAGGGCCTGTGTGGAGCATAGGGTACATAGGTTTATGTCAGATATCAGCTTGTGACTGCATGTCTTTGTGAAGGTAACTGAGAGCGCAAATGACCTTAAAAGAAAAGAACTGGTTCAGCAAGTTTATGGGCATTATACTATGGGTATGGGACAGAAACAAGAGAGATTTTAAAAAGTGACTGTGATACATGGAGAAAGCAGGATAATACCTGTTATACTATTTACAATGTAATGTATCCAACTGTGAATTTTGTAAGTTACAATGGAATGCTAATATTCAAGAAAAACATACACAATATTCCCGGATATTATGTAAGAATCTTATCGGCAGAAATCAGAAGGAAAATCCAGGAAAAGGCTATCTAAACCTGGGTTCCTCTGCCAAATATGATTAACCTCTCTTTTGGACATTTATTTCATTTCTTCTTCCACACATGTTCATCTCAAGATCGAGGAGTATCAAAGAAAAGGAGGGATTGAAACTGACTCTGGAGGACCTTCCCAGTTACAAAAGCCTTCTGGAGGCATCCAACTTCTTTTTGTAGAAAAAGGCTTCATTCTCCTAGACCTTCCCTGAGTTCAAAAGAGCAGATTCAAACAGTTACTAATACATAAAAGGATCATACCATGTTCAAGCGGGATTTATTGCAGGGATGCAAGATTTCACAATAGCCATAAGTTAATCAGTGTGATATACCACATTAACAGTTGAAGACTAAAAACCATATGATCATCAATAGATGCAGAAAAGGTTCTGACAAAATTCAAATGCCATTTATGATAAAAAACCCTTCAGAAAGTCAGCACAGATGGACCCTACCTCAGCATAATTAAGACTGTATATGTCAAACACACAGCTAACATCATACTCAACAAGGAAAAACTGAAAGCATTCCCTTTACCAACATGAATAAGACAAGAATGTTCACTATTGCCACTTTTACTGGACATATTTCTGGAAGTCCTAACCACAATAATTAGAAAAGAAAAAGAAATAAAAAGGAATTCAAGTTAAAAAAATAAGAAAGAAGTAAAACTGTCACTATGATGCTACACACAGAAAATCCCCAAGATGCCACAGATGACTACTAGACCTCATCAATGAACAGAGTAAACTTGCTGGATAAGAAATATATAGAAAACTGCTGCACTTCTATACACTAACAATGATATATCAGAAAGTGAAATTAATGAAACAATCCCTTTTACCATCTCAGAGAAAAGAATAAAACTCTAAGGAATAAACCTACCTAAAAAGTCATAAGAACTGTACTCATAAAACTATAAGATGCTGATGACTGATACCAAAGATGACACAAACAGATGGAAACATATACCATGTTCTTAGATCAAAAGAAGTAACACTGTCAAAATGACCATACTATCCAAGGTAATCGACATATTCAATGCAACCCTTATGAAATTAACAATGACATATTTCATAAAACAAAGAAAACCTTAATTTGTACCAAAATACAAAAGACTCTGATATCTAAAACGATCTTGAGAAGGAAGAACAGAGCTGGAGGAATCATGTTCCCTGAGTTCAGACTATACGACAAACTGACAGTCATCAACGTGAAAGTGAAGTCGCTCAGTTGTGTCTGACTCTTTGCGACCCCATGGACTGTAGCCTACCAGGTTGTTCTGTCCATG
>NW_011479018.1:853-2008 GCF_000754665.1 Bison bison bison | reverse complement strand
TAAAATTCATAGTGGAAAACAAATGCAAAACACTGACATAAATGTCAGCAAAATTTTTTTGGATCTTAGAGTCATGGTAATAAAAGCAAAATCAAACAAATGAGACCTAATTAAATTTAAAACCTTTTTCCAAAGCAAAGGAAACCAAGCAAAGAACAAAAACAGAACTGTTGGACTAGGAGACTATACATGCAAATGTTGCTACCTATTAGGGATTTATTTCCAAAATATACAAACACTTCATACAGCTTAATATCAAAACAAACAACAACCCAATCAAAAACTGGGCAGAAGATCAAAACAGGTATTTCTCCAAAGGAGACAAACAGATGGCCAACAGTCACCTGAAAAGATGTTTGACGTCTCTACTTATGAGAGAAATGCAAATCAAAACCACAAAAATGTATCACCTCACACTGGTGAGAATGACCACCATCAAACAGTCTACAAACAATAAAGGCTTGAGAGGGTATGGAGAAAAGAGAACCCTCCTACACTGTTGGAAGGAACATAAATTGGTACTGCCACTTTGGAGAATAGCACGGAGGTTCCATAAAGAACTAAAAATAGAGCTATCACATGAACTAGCAATTCCAATCCTGGGCATATATCCAGAAAGGATGAAAACTAATTCAAAATGACACATGCACCCCAATGTTGTTAGCAGCGTTATTTATACCCGGCAAAACATGGCAGCAACCTAAATGTTCACTGACAGACAAAGGGATAAAGAATATGTGGTACATACATACAAGGGAATATTGTGAAGTGAAAGTAGCTCAGCCGTGTCCAACTCTTTAAGACCCCATGGCCTGCGGCCTGCGAGACTCCCCTGTCCATGAAATTCTCCAGGAAAGAACACTGGAGTGGGTTGCCACCTCCACTGCATAAAACACAATGACGTAATGCCTTTTGCAGCAATATAGACAGACTTAGGGATTATTCTAAGTGAAATCAGACAGAGAAAGACAAATATCATAGGATATTATATGTTGAACTGAAACAAATGATACAAATGAACTTATTCACAAAATAAACTCACCAGCATAAAAAACAAACTTATGGTTACCAAAGGGGATAGTGCAGGATGGTGGTGGGGGCAGGAAAGGGAGAGATAAATTGGAGTCTGAATATATACAAACTAATATATATATA
>NW_011479018.1:0-715 GCF_000754665.1 Bison bison bison | reverse complement strand
AGATATACAACAAGAACCTATGATATAGCTCAGGGAACTATATTAAGTATCTTGTAAACTGCTGTATACCTGCTTGAAACACAACATTGTAAATTAAGTATACCTAAAAAGTGGAGAAGGCAATGGCAACCCACTCCAGTATTCTCGCCTGGAGAAACCCAGGGACAGATGAGCCTGGTGGGCTGCCATCTATGGGGTCGCACAGAGTCGGACACAGCTGAAGCGACTTGGCATGCATGCATGCATTGGAGAAGGAAATGGAAACCCACTCCAGTGTTCTTGCCTGGAGAATCCCAGGGACAGAGGAGCCTGGTGGGCTGCCGTCTGAGGGGTCCTACAGAGTCGGACACAACTGACGCTACTTAGCAGCAGCAGCAGCAGCATACCTAAAACGAATGGTTAAAACAAAAACAAAACCACCTCTTGTGGAGATGTTCAAACGATGTTCACAAGGATGTAAAAACTACTAAATGGGGGAAGCAGTCTATGAAACAAGACATGTTGACAAAACTGAATACCCACCAGAAGAAGAATTTACTTGGAACATTATCTTACACTATAAACAAAAATGAACTCAAAATGGTTCAAAGACCTAAACCTAAGTCCCAAATGTATAAAACTCCTAGAGGTAAACGTGCAGGAAATGTTTCTGGAAATTGGACCCACAAATGATTTACCAGATAGAACACCAAAAGCACAGGCCACAAAATAAAAC
>NW_011479017.1:5683-6674 GCF_000754665.1 Bison bison bison | reverse complement strand
GGTCCTTGGCAATGTCTAAGAAACAGCTAGCTCGGAAAGGGGCAACCTCTTCCCAGCCAGAAAGATTTCTTATTAAGATGTCAAAACATCATAATATACATAAAATTAAAAATACTTACCATACAGTATAAGTATGTCCATGACAACAAATGATTTGTTGTTTATTAAAATTCAAATTGAACTCATATTACTGTATTTTATCTGTCAACTCCATCTACAGAAAGACATGACAGAGGCAACAAACTCAGCATGTCTAGGAGGAGCAGTGGTCCATTCACACTCCCCTCTCCCCTCCTTTCCTGTATTTCCCACTTGTCATTGACTCAGGTGAAACACCTTTGCCTTCTATGTGAAAAATGGAGGTGGTAAGAATCTGTTGAATTGAACAGTGGAGAGATGAGGGACAGATATTTGGTCCTAGAAGCAAACAGATGTCTTTTTCATGATGATAAAGACATCTACATACAAAGCTTATGCTGCTGTTGCCGCTTAGTTGCTCAGTCTGTGACTCTATGGACTGTAGCCCACCAGGCTCCTCTGTCCATGGGATTCTCTAGGCAAGAGTACTAGAGTGGGTTGCCATGCCCTCCTCCAGGGGGTCTTCCCGACCCAGGGATCGAACCCGGTTCTCCTGCATTGCAGGTGGATTCTTTACCACTGAGCCACCAGGTAAGCCCATAAAGGCTATGGGCACCAGTAAATAATAAAAGGTGCTCACACTTATTGAAACTTCTTTTTCATGTGCGGCACTATTCTACATGATTTGCACGTATTGTTCAATTAATTTCAGAACAACATTATGAGGTAGGTACTGTTAAATTATCCTTGATTTTCAGATAAGAACATAAGACAGAAAAATTAAGTAGCCTGCCTAAAGCTATATAGCTAGATACTATATCTCCAGAAACCATACTCTTTTTTTTTTTTTTTGGTATAGCCTTACACCAGAAACCATACTCTTTTTTTTTTTTTTTTTTGGTATAGCCTTACA
>NW_011479017.1:5020-5583 GCF_000754665.1 Bison bison bison | reverse complement strand
TAGTTCCCCTTTGTGCTGAACCATGACAGAGCAGACAGAGCATGTTGTATTGGTCTCTGTTATGGGACCTCCAGCTAGGGTCCCCAGATTGAGCCAATAAAAATACGGTATGCCTAGTTTAATTTAATTTCAGATAAACAACAAATCACTCGTTAGTATACATTTTGTATTCTTTTATGAGATGGTTGGTCAGGTGTGGCTATAAGAGAGGACAGAAGGCATTTATTATATTCACAGATTCTAGAGACAGGAGACATGGTACACTGGTCAAGGCCACATAGGAAAGATATCAGAGTGGTCAGGAGGCAGAAGTCAGGAGCAAAGGAAAGGTTTAGGTCACAGCCTTTATTGGGGTTTCCACAGGAAAGGCAAAGCGGGGCAGAGTGAACGGTTTAGGATTGGCTAGATTGAAAATTTTTGTTGGGCTTTGAGCTATAGAAGTAGTACTTAGTTGCCTAGCATCTGGCCTGGGATGATTAAGGCAGAGGAATATGGTCCTGTGGTGTGTACAGGCAAGATACGGGAGCGATGGCTCTGATTGCTTAGTTTATACATCAAAAACA
>NW_011479017.1:581-2273 GCF_000754665.1 Bison bison bison | reverse complement strand
CAAAAGCATAGATCCAGAAGCAAATTGTCCCAGTGTCTAGAAAAAGATGTGTAGACAGTTTACTTCAGACCTTTCCAGAGTGGGGATACTCTTCAGCTTTTTTCTAGAGTGAGATACAAACTTTTCACCTTCCTCTCTTGCCCACAGGCAGGAAAGAGTAAAGAGATTCAAAGAGAGAAAAAGATGGCTGAGACTTTCCCCAAGTGGCAGCATCCTTAGTACCCATGACCACTCTTCCTCTAAGGAAGAAAATGCTTTTGAAGAGCTGATATAGGTACCCAAAAAGAATATGATGGTTGAGATTTTCCCTAAGAGAAATACAGCCCCAATTCACTTGTGCCGAGATACCTGTAAGATGATTATTTTAAAACATGATGGACATATTATTCCAATGCCAGCTAATTTATTTCCCTCCTTCTAAGGCTTCACCCCCTAGAAAAATGTGTCTGGCTGAGAAATTGTGCCTCTTGAAGTTCACCAGTCCTCAGCACACTCCTTTACTTTGAGGAAAGTTGAGGTGATAATGATGGAGACAGTAGGAATTTGCTGTGAGCTTCTCTTGGCTAAAGCCTCTCTAGATTAGCAGGTATTGTTGGGCCTTACACTTTTAGTGCAGTCCTCCCTGAATGAATTCTATTACCAGCATCTGCATCTCTTTGCCAGAGAGCTTTCTCTAGCAACTTGGGCCAGTTCTGCCTACTGCCCAGCAGGTCAGAAGTGCTAGAGAATTAATACCCTTGAAACAGTCCTCAGTCCATGACAAACAGGACTTGGAGGATTTAGTCCCCAGATCTCTAAACTCTTGTGTGAGATAACTCTAAGGTATGCATCCTGCACTGGTTTCCAGAGTTCTCCAATGGGATGAAGCACTAGTTTTGCACAATGGTGTCCTACTTAATAAAACACACCTTACTGGTTGCCTTTCCTTCCTTGTCTCTCCTCCCTAGTCCTTTATTGTTGTCCTCTGAGACCACCTCCCTAATAAAGTATTTGTGCCAGAATTCTTGTTCTTAGGAGGAACACCAGTTATGATGCCTGACTAAACCAAAATTAGCACTTCTAGAGTCACAAATGCACTATGTGATCAAATCAATAATGGAGACTAGTATAAAAAGCTACATTGAAAGTGATCATCTGTAATCTGAGAGCATTGGGATGGGGAAACTTGTGAGAAATCTCCTGGAGCTTCTTCTTGCTATATATGTTTGCCTGAGTGGCTAAGGGTGGTTTATAGTCTATCTTGAGCAATGTTAATATCCTTATACGGGACAATACTCAAAACGTGTGCAAACTGTAATCACATAAACCCTGGAGTAGGGTCCTGAAAGATGTCAGAAACGGTGGGACCAGAACAGTTGTAGAAGGAGCAACTGACCAGAGTTGGTTTCTGAGCCATGGTCATTTGCTATCCAGTAGTAGTAATATTTCACTATTTTAGCAATCAGCACAGCCATACTAGTGAATACTGATTGAATATCAGTCCTATGCTAAGGTACTGAGTTTTTATGACATTGGTTAAATGATAGATTCCCAAGGTTTAAAAAAATAAGTTCCTTATCAGATCCTCAAGAATAACTACAAATGATGATGCTGTACAGTCTCTGGCTAGAGTGTGATTTGAGACTTCCCAGATGGTGCAGGCAGGAGAATCTGCCTGCCAATGCAGGGGGCATGGGTTTGATCCCTGGTCAG
>NW_011479017.1:0-481 GCF_000754665.1 Bison bison bison | reverse complement strand
GCAACTCGAGAAAGCCCGCGCAAAGCAATGACAAATACCCAGCACAGCCAGAAAAAAAACGTTTTTAATTGAAAAAAAAAAAGGAGTTTTGGAATAATAATCACTTCATGGGGCAATAAATTTTAAAAGAATTATTCTATAACAAAATACACAGAGTACTAAAAGCAAAATAATGTGTTTTGATTTTTTTTTCTTCAAAATGACCTCAGGGTCATTATTACAAATACCAATTTTCACTGTTTTGTAGATATGTTGGAAAAAGAACTGTAGAACACACGACAACATACTATACACCCCAGTTTTTGCAAACTAATTATAATGAAACATTCATATTACTTGGAAAGACATTTTTGAATACATTTCCTTTCCTTAGAATAGTTGCAACAATAAGGGAATTTTTTTTTTCAAATTTGAAAAAGATACTTTAAAGACATCTCTTACAGGGTTACCAATAAATATATAAATTCAATTAGAGATGCTA
>NW_011479016.1:10159-10468 GCF_000754665.1 Bison bison bison | reverse complement strand
CCTTCTGGCTTACTTCACTCTGTATAATAGGCTCCAGTTTCATCCACCTCATTAGAACTGATTCAAATGTATTCTTTTTAATGGCTGAGTGATATCCATTGTGTATATGTACCACAGCTTTCTTACCCATTCATCTGCTGATGGTCATCTAGGTTGCTTTCATGTCCTGGCTATTATAAACAGTGCTGCGATGAACATTGGGGTACACGTGTCTCTTTCCCTTCTGGTTTCCTCAGTGTGTATGCCCAGCAGTGGGATTGCTGGATCATAAGGCAGTTCTATTTCCAGTTTTTTAAGGAATCTCCACAC
>NW_011479016.1:9021-9557 GCF_000754665.1 Bison bison bison | reverse complement strand
TTAAAAACAATCTCTTTAACAAGTGGTGGTGGGAAATCTGGTCAACCACTTGTAAAAGAATGAAACTAGAACACTTTCTAACACCATACACAAAAATAAACTCAAAATGGATTAAAGATCTAAACCTAAGACCAGAAACTATAAAACTCCTAGAGGAGAACATAGGCAAAACACTCTCTGACATACATCACAGCAGAATCCTCTATGACCCACCTCCCAGGAATATTGGAAATAAAAGCAAAAATAAACAAATGGGACCTAATTAACCTTAAAAGCTTCTTCACATCAAAGGAAACTATTAGCAACCTTGACAATCTTTGTGATATCACTCTGCATTTTGAATCAACGGTTTGAATGTTGAGTCTGTAATAGTACATTCCCTCAGGAACTGCAGGCTAGGCAGGAAGTGGCTTTCTAAGGCTTTCTCAAGGCTTTCCAAACCATTAATTGTGGTCTGTGAAATGGAGAAGTGGTAACCCTGGAAGCCTGTGTTGGCTACAACTGTTCAAAATGGTTTTCTGTTAATTAAATCTCTC
>NW_011479016.1:4307-5690 GCF_000754665.1 Bison bison bison | reverse complement strand
TCTCTGCTTTTTACTATGCTTTCTAGTTTGGTCATAACTTTCCTTCCAAGGAGTAAGTGTATTTTGATTTCATGGCTGCAATCACCATCTGTAGTGATTTTGGATCCCAGTGATTTTGGATTTGGATTGTAGTGATTTTGGATCCCAGGACAGTGAGCTCAGACGCACAGAACTGCCAACAAACAAACAGTCCCTCTCCATCTTCTGCTAAGCATGGCAGGCTCCTTTCTCTAGAGGAGAGGACCTATCACTTCCACGGTCAGTGGGGCTGGCCAGGGAGCCAAGTCTCTCACCTCAGACTTGCAGTTACTGCATTCCATACCCCTCATATGCACCTCCAACATTCTCAATTGCTAGGTCATGGATACCATGGTGACATCTCTATTACTGATGGTGTCATGCCCTCTTCACCTGGTCTCTTCTGTGTCTCCCTGTGCTATGCCATATGGGAGTATATTTACTCCAATGACCCTAAGAGTCCACTTTTAAGATCTATGTGACAGCTTCAGGTATGTCCCCTCATCACTTTATCTTGTCCCTCAGACATGGTACCTAAGCCATCTAATCTGGAGTTAATGACTATTTTTTTTTTTTAAGCAATGTCATCCTATACACGCAGGTGTTTAGCAGCAGTGGTGACCACATGAAGGGGACTGAGGTGGGACAGACCAACAACAAGAAATACATTAGGAAACTACCTTAAGTTCATGGGAAACCATGCCCTTCCAGTTGAGTCTTGGACCACCAATGGTCCATAGGATTATGGTGGTATGGACTAGATAAGGTGGCTGCTAAGATAGGGGAGAGCTTCAGATGGGACTTCTGTAAGAAACGAGACATCATGTCAATGAGCCAGAGGTGAGGATTGCTTTTCACATAGAAGCCAAATCTCCACTAGAATCCTCTGTGTACAACATTTCTGTAAGAAATTTATCCCAAGGAAATGAGCAGAGAAATTGCAAACATGTCAGTGAAACTCACATGCCCAATGAGCTTTATGATTGAACTTACAATGGGAACAAATAGGGCGGAGAAAACCCGGGCAGAGTATACATACAGTAAACCATTTTATAAACTTAAAATGGGACATAACACAAAAATTTCACATAATGAAGAATTAAGAAGGAAAAACTACCTCATACTGCTATTTAAAAAGCTGATTTCAAAAATATATAGGTAAAAATGCTGGAGAGGTTATAGAGAAAAGGCTATCCTCCAAACCTGTTGGAAATATAAATTTGTGCAGCCACTGTGGAAAACAGTAAAGAGGTTTCTCACTGGGATGACCCAGAGGGATAGTATGGGGACGAAGGTGGGAGAGGGGTTCAGGATGGGGAATACGTGTACACCCATGGTGGATTCATGTTGATGTATGGCAAAACC
>NW_011479016.1:0-982 GCF_000754665.1 Bison bison bison | reverse complement strand
ACAAAACAAACAAACAAAAACAAAAAACAAAATGAAACTGTTAGACTTACTGGGAAAAAAAAAAAAAGAGTTCCAAAAGCACATCTCCACATATTCTTGCAGGAGACCTCAGTTTGATTCCTTGGTTGGGAAGTTCCCCTGGAGAAAGGATAGACTACCACTCCAGTGTTCTTGGGGTTTCCCTGGTTGCTCAGGCAGTAAAGAATCTGGCTGCCATGTGAAAGATCTGAATTAGATTCCCCAGGTTGGGTAGATCCCCTGGAGGAGGGCATGAAAATCCACTCCAGTATTCTTGCCTCAAAAACTCCATGGAGAGAGGAGCCTGATGTGCTACATCCACTGGGTGGAAAAGAGTTGGGCATGACTAAGTGACTAACTGCAACATCATCACATTTTTCACCCAAGACTAACCAAGTGAAAATGACACCAGTCACTATAGGATGACACTGGGAATTAAGGAATTCACCTTGACCACCACTAATTATTAAAGAAATGCAAATAAACACTGCAGTGAGGTTATCACCCACACTCGTTAGAATGGCCATCCTTAAAAAAGGTACAAACAATGGTGAAGAAAGTATAGAGAAAAAGAAACCCTCCTACACAGTAGGAATGTAAATTGGTGCAGGCATTATGGGGAAGAGTATTAGTTTCCTTAAAAAAACTAAAAGTAGAGCTACCATAAGATCCAAGAATGCCACCCTTGGGCATATATTCAGAAAACACTAATTCAAAAAGACACATACATTCTCATGTTCATAGCACTATTCACAGTAGCCAAGCCATGGAATAAAATAAAATATCCATCAGCACATGAATGGATAAAGATGTGGTACATATATACAGATAAATTATTATTCAATGATTAAAAAAAAAAAAGAATGTCATCTGCAGCCATATCAATGGGTCTGATCATACTAAGTCAGCAAAAACAAGTCAGCAGAAGAAAGACAAATACCATATGATATCACGTAGATGTGGA
>NW_011479015.1:9376-10523 GCF_000754665.1 Bison bison bison | reverse complement strand
GGTTGGGAAGATCTCCTGGAGAAGGGAATGGCACCCCACTCCAGTATTCTTGCCTGGAGAATCCATGGACAGAAGAGCCTGGTGGGCTACAGTCCATGGGGTCACAAAGAGTTGAACACGACTGAGTGACTGACACTTTCACTTTCATAGCTCTCTCCATATAGAGATAGTAGTAAAATGGATGTCTGGGTGAGGGGGTATATGGAAAGTTTTTGTACTATTCTTCCAACTTTTCTGTGAGTCAGAAATTATTTCAAAACAAAGAGTTAACGAAAAATACACTTAGCACTTTGGCCTGAATCCAAGGACAATAGGAAATGGTGGCCACCGAATGCAGAGAAGTGAATAGTGCAATCTGCAATGGTTGTATCGCCAGCTCAGAGGTTCTTGTGATAATGCAGGTGAGCGATGATGGTGGCCTTGAATAAAGTGATGGCAATGGATGAGAGAAGTAGATGGCTAAAGGGAATTTCTAAAGTAGAAATCAGAGGACATGATGGGATGTTATGGAGGTTATGGAGAGGGTCGAGTGAGGGCGGGATTTTTTTGGATTCTTCCTGGAGTCATTGAGTAGATCTGCACTGACTTTGTGAGCTAAGCACCAGAAGCAAAGGAGCAGATTTTAGGGGAGGGGGGATGATTTTAATTACCTTGTCAACAAGCCAGCTCTAGCTACAGCCTTCCTCATCTAAGTTGATGGCAACTCCAACCTTCCAGTTGCTGAGGCCCAAATCTTTGGAGGTGCCCTTGATTTTTCTCCTTCTGTCACATCTATCTGGAAATCTTGTTGGCTCTGTATTCATAAAATACCAGATATCTAACCTCTTCTCATCAGCTTTACTAATATTGTGCTGGTTCAAGCCACCATGATGTCCTATCTGGATTATGTCATAGCTTCTTAACGGGTTTCTCTGCATCTATAAATTTTTATGTATTAATACAATTACCAAATAGATATTATTGAAACATTAATCATATCATGTTACTCCTCTGATCCAAACTCTGCAACAGCTCCCAACATCTCTCTGTGTAATAGCTGATGTCCTTCTGAAGGCCTTTAAGACTGCATGGAGTGCCTTCCAGTACCACTCTGATCTCATCTCCTACTTACTGCCTTGATCACTCTGTTCCAGCCACACCAGCCACT
>NW_011479015.1:3640-6262 GCF_000754665.1 Bison bison bison | reverse complement strand
GGCATCCACATCCAAGGTGAGAGCCAAGGTCTATGCGAAGAGAAGACAGGGGTCACTCTTAACATGCCTCCTCTGGAAGATGCCTCCCAGAAAGACAGAAAGAACCATCTTGCTATCTAGGATCCAACACATCCCCATCTCAGCAAGCTAATTCCTCCCCTCAAAGATGTATTTGTAAATGTGAAGAAATGGCCTAGTTCTATAGTATGATGCCTGGTAGAAATTCTAGCCTTTTCTCTGGATAGGTCAGTTTCTTACTAACAATTCTTCTGTTACGGAAACACACTATTATCCAAAGTGGGTTACAGAGATCTGATGATTATTGCCAGGTAAAAATAATTGTCTACATTTGTTCATTTAAATTTTTTGACCAAAGAAACCATTTCTTTTTTCAACTGAGAAAACAATGTAGTCTAAAAAACATTCTTATGTGTGCTTGAAATTCCCTTTTCAAGATAAGCCTATGACTCTACGCATTCATGGACACTATGTCCTGACACTTCATGGCATCATGATCAGCAATGTTACATCAGAAAGAAGGCCTGTGGGTAAATTTCACTTCTGGACTCAGGTGATAATGTTACCTTTATAGCAATGGTAGGGTAATTTGTTTTCTTTGGTCATTTTAACAATATAATTATCTCTACTCATTCTGAACATCATAGTTTTCGAACTATGGTGCATTATATGCCTGCAGCCAATATGTTTGGATTTTCTTCAACTTAAAAGGACAGTGCCTTTTGTTTTGTCAACTATGCATATTAAAATGCAGAAAGATAAGCCACCATGACACTCAGATCTGATATTTTAATCACTTAAGTCAGAGAAGTCAAGGTTCCATTTTCATGGCGAATATAATTTGCAGATGACCTTATTGTTTATTTGCATTTGTCCCTTAGGTGAATTAGGGGCCTTAAAAAAATCTTCACACCAAGACAGTTACTGTGGTTCACACTATTAGGCTAACATCAGAACTGTCCACTCCAATAGGTTTTTCCTCAGTTGAAAAGCAGATGATTTTATGATTTGAATAAGGGATGTACCTCACTGTGGGGTATTGTGTGGGAAGAGAGGTGTCAAATACAGAAAACACAGATATTAAAAAAATGTGATGCATGGAAAAGTTGTCAAAATGGTAATCCTGACTGTGTGAAAGGGAAACACCCAAGAGGTGACCTTAGTTATCCCTTAGGAACGGAGGTCATGCACTCTGCAGGAAGCTCGCTCTGACAATAGCGGTGCCCCTCTCAGCTTCTCATGATGGCTTCAGATTAAGGTGCCATATATTCCCTTCAAAGTGAACTCCATTTGTACACACTTTCTTCCCGAAGCAATTTCTTTCCATTTAAATAATCCAGACAGCCTTTAAAATGTCTCCCATGAGAATTGACTTGCATATGATACTTAACCACTTAGTAAACATCAAAGTGTCATGTGAATGCTTAACCTTACAATAAGGAGACATAAATCTACCTAAAAATAAAGATGTAAAAGGTAATGTAAATTTTTCATCACATTGTAACTAAAAAAAATTAATGAAGACATTTAGTATTATAATTCTTGTAAGGTGAATAGTAACTCTATACTAGAAAAGAATTTAACAAATGCTTCGAATCTCGTGCTCTGCCCCCCATCTCCAGCATTACTTTGAAGGGAGTAAAAACACTCTGATGAAAAGGTTGTTTATACAAATACATGTAGTCTATTATTTACATGTGTATTGAAAACTAGACAATGGAATTCAAAAAAGGTTAGAGTTGAAATGAAGCTTAGAGATCATCTAGCATTTTCCATTAACTAGTCTGTGACAGAGGCAAGCCTAGAATTTAAGCCTCTCAGCTTCTAGATCTTTGTTCCTTTCATTACAGAGTTCTTTATTGTTCTAATTTAAATTATTTAATTTTTTGAGAAAAGTAAAAATTTCACCAATGTGCTTTCAAAATTTTATCTTTGGTTGTGAATTTCTAAAATTTGGGGGATATCACTTACTAGCTGCTAAGAGGAGGGATCATGAATATTATAAACAATTCTTAAGCCTAAGAAATAGCTTTATAGCTTTCTCTACCTTAAACATGGGTTAGGAAGGTTTATTAGCAAAATAAGTCTTTACTTTTAACCTTGAAAAGATTTCCTTTTTCTTTAGTGAATTCTGTTAACTTTTTCTTCCTTAATGATCATGTTGAGACCTTATTAAATTAAACCAAACATTTAAATCAGAGATTAAATCCCCCAACTGATTGTAGGAAAATAAACATTCAAAGTTTTGGTAGTACAACTTTAAGGAATCTAAAGTCCTTTCTTTGTCGTTGTCTCATTCAGATCATAATAAATATTTAATTCCCAATCTAATGGATTTGGCTTGGAGGTACCTTACATAGCCATATTGTGATGTTAGGGTTTGGTTTGTTTTAAAAATTTATAGCAGTTCCAAGAAGAAGTTAGATCTGTTCTCACAACTGCCAATACCGCAGGCCATTTTCTATAAACATCTTCTAAAAAAAAAAAAAAAAAATCAAACACACATTACCCAAAGAACCAGAGACACAGCTGTTCTGGTTCTGAACTTAAGAGACATCAACTTTTGCTTGGCAAAGTACAAGTGAGAAGGGAATTGATGAAGTC
>NW_011479015.1:519-1440 GCF_000754665.1 Bison bison bison | reverse complement strand
ACTCTCACATCCATACATGACCACAGGAAAAACCGTAGCTTTGACTAGATGGACCTTTGTTGGCAAAGTAATGTCTCTGCTTTTTAATATGCTGTCTAGGTTGGTCATAACTTTCCTTCCAAGGAGTAAGCGTCTTTTAATTTCATGGCTGCAGTCACCATCTGCAGTGATTTTGGAGCCCCAAAAAATAAAGTCTGACACTGTTTCCCCGTCTATTTCCCATGAAGTGATGGGACCAGATGCCATGATCTTAATTTTCTGAATGCTGAGTTTTAAGCCAACTTTTTCACTCTCCTCTTTCACTTTCATCAAGAGGGTCTTTAGATATTCACTTTCTGCCATAAAGGTGGTATCATCTGCATATCTGAGGTTATTGATATTTCTCCCAGCAATCTTGATTCCAGCTTGTGCTTCATCCAGCCCAGCATTTCATATGATGTACTCTGCATATAAGTTAAATAAGCAAGGTGACAATATACAGCCTTGATGTACTCCTTTCCCTATTTGGAACCAGTCTGCTGTTCCATGTCCAGTTCTAACTCTTTCTTCCTGACCTGCATACAGATTTCTCCAGAGGCAGGTCAGGTGGTCTGGTGTTCCCATATCTTTAAGAATTTTCACAGTTTGTTGTGCTCCACACAGTCAAAGGCTTTGGCCAGTCAATAAAGCAGAAGTAGATATTTTTCTGGAACTTTCTTGCTTTTTCGATGATCCAGTGGATGCTGACAATTTGATCTCTTGTTCCTCTCCCTGTTCTAAATCCAGCTTGATCAACTGGAAGTTCATGGTTCACGTACTGTTGAAGCCTAGCTTGGAGGATTTTGAGCATTACTTTGCTAGTGTGTGAGGTGAGTGCAATTGTGCGGTAGTTTGAACAATCTTTGACATTGTCTTTCTTTGGGATTGGAATGAAAACTGACC
>NW_011479015.1:0-361 GCF_000754665.1 Bison bison bison | reverse complement strand
CCTTTTCTCCTTTGCCTTTAGCTTCTCTTCTTTTCTCAGCTATTTGTAAGGCCTCCTCAGACAACCATTTTCCCTTTCTGCATTTCTTTTTTTGGGGGATGGTCTTGATCACTACCTCTTGTTCAGTATCATGAACCTTTGTCCATAGTTCTTCAGGCACTCTGTCTATCAGATTTAATACCTTGAATCTATTTGTTACTTCTACTATATAATCGTAAGGAATTTGATTTAGGTCATACCTGAATGGTTGAGTGGTTCCCTACTTTCTTCAATTTAAGTTTGAATTTGGCAATAAGGAGCTTATGATCTGAGCCACAGTCAGCTCCTGGTCTTGTTTTTGCTGACTGTATAGAGCTTCTCC
>NW_011479014.1:13390-14794 GCF_000754665.1 Bison bison bison | reverse complement strand
GATGCCTCTTTCAAGCTCTGTGTTCTCTTAGCCATCCAGTTTATTATGGTAGCTTCAGCTGGTACTGAAATGCTATTGCCTCTCAGTCCTTGGTCTGTCCTAGCCTTCTCTCAGAGCTCCAGCATCATATATTAATCTGCCAGCTGGACGTCTCTATCAGTATGTGACATGAACACTCCAGCTCTGGTCCAAGATTGATCTCACTCTCCCCCTCTGCCAGCCCATTGTGTTCCTTTTTTGCTAATCTTAGTACATGGCACCGGGGCTTCCCTAGTGGCTCAGCAGTAAAGAATCTGCCTGCAGTGCAGGAGACCGCCTGCAGTGCAGGAGCATGCATGCGTGCTAAGTCACTTCAGTTGTGTTCCACTCTTCGTGACCCTATGGACCATAGACTCCCAGGCTCCTCTGTCCATGGGATTCTCCAGGCATGAATACTGGAGTGGGTTGTCATGTCCTCCTCCAGGGGATCTTCCCATCCCAGGGATCGAACCGGCATCTCTTATATCTCCTGCATTGGCAGGTGGGTTCTTTATCACCAGCGCCACCAGGGAAGCCCCTGCAGTGCACCAAAATGGATTCAATCCCTGGCTTGGGAAGATCCCCTGGAGAAGGAAATGCCAAACCACTTCAGTATTACTGCCTGGGAAATCCCAAGGACAGAGGAGCCTGGAAGGCTAGGGCTACAGTCCATGGGGTTGCAAGAGTCAGATACCACTTAGCAACTAAACCACCACCACCATATATGGCACCAGCCTCAACTCAGCTGCTCATGCTGTTATCCTAGAAGTAATATTCTCTCCCTTTCTCTTACTTGACAGTACTTCTGTGTAATTTATAAATGTAAATATATTGTGGGAAGGTCAGAAAATATTCTGATTGTATAGTCAAGTATTTTGGAGATTGATGATCTTTAGAAAAAAAAAAAGTTGGAAATCCCTCCACTGCCTGCCCCTGAATGTTTCTGTAACCCTTTATCTCATCACAGTCCAAAGCACTATTTTCCTGTCATACTGTGCTATATGTAGTTCTCTTAACTCATCTTGCATGTTTCGTGTCTTCCTGCCTTGTTTTTCATGTTACTGCCCCATATTCGTGAGGAAGATTATATTCTTGTTTAAGGATTCAAAGCTCTGCCTCCCCAAGTGAAGTTCAGTCTGTTAACACAAGGTGTAATCTTATTCCATCCCTTGTAAAAGCCCATTGCACCTTGTACCCATGTCCATCATAGCTCCTGTAACACCCCATAGCAGGGGTGTGTTCATATATAGGCATACCTTTGAGATACTACAGGTTTGTTTCCAGACCACTGCAATAAAACAAATATTGCAATAAAGTGAGTCACATGAATTTTTTGGTTTCCCAGTGCATATAAAAGTCACACCGACATTATACTGTAGTCTATTA
>NW_011479014.1:8882-9774 GCF_000754665.1 Bison bison bison | reverse complement strand
TGCTCATCAGAAAACTCACACAGGAGAGAAGCCCTTTGAATGTGATGAATGTGGAAAATCTTTTGGCAGGAAGTCACAACTCATTCTACATCAGAGAACACACACAGGAGAGAGACCCTATGAATGTACTGAGTGTGGGAAAACCTTTTCTGAGAAGGCAACCCTCATGATTCATCAGAGAACTCACACAGGGGAGAAACCCTATGAATGTGGCGAATGTGGGAAAACATTTCGTGTTAAGATATCTCTTACTCAACATGAGCGAACTCACACGGGGGAGAAACCCTATGAATGTGGTGCTTGTGGGAAAAACTTTGGTGCAAAAAAATCCCTAAACCAACATCAAAGAATTCATACAGGTGAGAAACCCTATAAATGTGGTGAATGTGGGAAATTTTTCAGATTGAAGATGACTCTGAATAATCACCAGAGAACTCATACGGGTGAAAAACCCTACCAGTGTAATGAATGTGGGAAATCTTTCAGTGTGCATTCATCTCTTGGAATACATCAGCGAATTCACACAGGAGAGAAACCTTATGAATGTAACAAATGTGGTAATGCCTTCTATGTCAAAGCACGCCTCATTGAACATCAGAGAATGCATTCAGGAGAAAAACCCTATGAATGTAGTGATTGTGGAAAAATCTTCAGTATGAAGAAATCCCTTTGTCAACACCAGAGAACTCATACAGGAGAGAAACTTTGTGAATGAAGAAATGCCTTCTCTGTGAAAGTATGCCTCATTAACACAGGAGAGACCCTTTGAATGCCAAGAATGTGGGAAAGCTTTCTGGCAGAAGGCATACCTCACAGAACATCAGAGAACTCATTTAGGCCAGCCCTTGCCGTGTACTGTGGAGAAAGCTTCTCTAAGAAGACCCCCCTCACC
>NW_011479014.1:4043-5060 GCF_000754665.1 Bison bison bison | reverse complement strand
TCCTCTGTCGTCCCCTTCTCCTTCTGCCCCCAATCCCTCCCAGCATCAGAGTCTTTTCCAATGAGTCAACTCTTCTCATGAGGTGGCCAAAGTACTGGAGTTTTGGCTTTAGCATCATTCCTTCCAAAGAAATCCCAGGGCTGATCTCCTTCAGAATGGACTGGTTGGATTTCCTTGCAGTCCAAGGGACTCGAAAGAGTCTTCTCCAACACCACAGTTCAAAAGCATCAATTCTTCGGCGCTCATCCTTCTTCACAGACACCATACAGTATATTTAACCCAATGAGTTCTAACTGACATGTCTGCTCACCCTACATTAGATCTCCTCATTATATCTGCTGATTTTTAAAATTAGCCATCAGTACAGTGTCTTGGGGGCTTCCCTCGTGGCTCAGATGGTAAAGAATCTGCCTGCAATGCAGGAGACCCAGGTTCGATCCCTGGGACGAGAAGATCCCCTGGAGAAGGGAACGACTACCCACTCCAGTATTCTTGCCTGGAGAATTCCATGGACAGAGGAGCCTGGTGGGCTACAATCAATGGGGTTGAAATGAGTTTGGCATGACTTTTTGACTAACACTTTTACTTCACTTTCACAGTGTTTTTGACCACATGAACCCACAATGCAGCATATTTATCTGCTGTTTCCTAATTAGTGACCAATAGACTTTGATCCTCTTGAGCCCCAGCACAATTTCTGTAGAACTTGACCTTGTCACTCTATCTTCTGATCCCCCATTTACCAAGTTCCAAGTTCTTTACCTAAAGACCCCTAAATAGCCCCTATCATCAGTGTATCTGCTGATCACACATTAGTCTTCTGATTTGTAGACACCCATCATGACCAAGATAATCACAATGGTGTGATCACTCACCTAGAGCCAGACATCCTGGAATGTGAAGTCAAGTGGGCCTTAGAAAGCATCACTACAAGCAAAGCTAGTGGAGGTGATGGAATTCCAGTTGAGCTATTTCAAATCCTGAAAGATGATGCTGTGAAAGTGCTGCACTCAATAT
>NW_011479014.1:0-430 GCF_000754665.1 Bison bison bison | reverse complement strand
ATTGAACCTGGGTCTCCGGCGTTGGAGGCAGATTCTTTGCTATCTGGGACTTAAACAACAAGTGGTAGTTGCAGGCTCCAGAGGGAGCACCTTCGTTTCAGTAGATCCTTTTAGCTATAGCTGCCCTGGAGAAGCAGACCCTACAGAGAAGCTTAGTTCAGAGTCCTGATGTGAGTCACTATGTTTCTTCTCATTACCTTTCTAGAAAATCCATTAAGGTAAATAAAGTGAGTTATCCCTCACCCCCACATTCATGTGTCTGTTTGAATCTCTGATTGGAAAAGACTCTGATGGCTGAGAAGAAGCACGAAGAGGGTGGCAGTCCTGTGTGGTGTGTAGCATGGGGTCCAGCTCCATGCGAAGCCCAGGGGCTGGCCCGTCCTTCACCCAAGTCTCAGTTCAGTTCAGTTCAGTCGCTCAGTAGTGTCCG
>NW_011479013.1:9736-10716 GCF_000754665.1 Bison bison bison | reverse complement strand
TTTTGCTAAGTCGCTTCAGTTGTGTCCAACTCTGTGCAACTGCAGAGACGGCAGCCCACCAGGCTCCCCTGTCCCTGGGATTCTCCAGGCAAGAACACTGGAGTGGGTTGCCATTTCCTTTTCCAATGCATGAAAGTGAAAAGTGAAAGTGAAGTCGCTCAGTCGTGTTTGACTCTTAGCGACCCCATGGACTTCAGCACACCAGGCTTCTCCATCCATGGGATTATCCAGGCAAGAGTACTGGAGTGGGATGCCACTGCTGCTTTTAGGTTATCTAATTTGTTGCTGTATAGCTGTTCACAGTATTGTCTTATAATTATTTGTATTTCTGTGGTATCCATTGTAATTTCTTCTGTTTTGTTTTTTATTTTATTTAGCTGAGCCTTCTATATTTTTTCTCTTAATGAGTTATGCTATAATGTTGGTCAATTTTGTTTATCTTTTAAAAAACCAGCTCCTAGTTTCATTCATATTTTCCTGTTGTCTGTTTCATCTCTATTTCCTCTATTTCTGCTCTGGTCTTTATTATTTCCTCCTTTCCATTAACTCTGAGCTTTGTTTGTTGTTTATTTTATAGTGCTTTTAGGTTTATGGTTATGTTGTTTTTTGAGATTTTTCTTGTATCCTGAGGTAGGCCTGAATTGCTATAAACTTCCCTCTTCATACTGATTTTGCTGCCTCCCATAAATACTGGTATGTCAGGTTTTCATTTTCATTTGTCTTCAGGTATGTTTTAATTTTGGAGCTTCTCAGGTGGTGCTAGTGGTAAAGAAGCCACCTGCCAATGTAGGAGACATGAGAAACATGGATTTGTTCCCTGAGTTGAGAAGATCCTCTGGAGGACAGCCTGGCAACCTACTCCAGTATTCTTGTCTGGAGAATCCTGTGGACTGGCAGGCTACAGTCCACAGGGTCACCAAGAGTCAGACACAACTGAAGCAACTTAGCACACACACACACACACACACACACATGTTTTT
>NW_011479013.1:4581-5884 GCF_000754665.1 Bison bison bison | reverse complement strand
CTAGCCTGTTAGTGGGTGGGCTGTGTCAACCAGATGCATAGCTGCTATTTTCTCATGGCTAGTTTCTGTCTATTGGGGGGTTATGCTGACCCCAAGCCTAGAGCAGGTTTACTGGTGTTGCATTTCCAGGACCCAGCTCATCATAACATGGGGTCTGGCTTGCTGGTGGGCAGGTTGGGTGCACAAATTGCAGGACTGTGGTTTTATTGTGTCTAGTGTCTGCCCCCAGCAGGTACAGCTGGTCCTATGGAAGGCCTTGTCCTTCAGAAAATTCGAGAAGATTTTGGGATTCTGGGGCTAGTTCCTGCCAACTGGTGAGTGGAGCTGAGTCCTAGGCCCTCTGCTAGGAATGGCCATTTCCAGAGATACTTGGGGACTCAAAGGGTCTTAAGGTTGCTTGTCTGCTGGTGGGTAGGGCTGTGTCCTTATGTAGTTAGTTGCTTGATTCAAGGTATTCCAGTACTGCAACCTATAGTCCCTTGGGCCGGAATGGGGCTAGACCCTGGGGCTCATAAGATACAGGGAAAATTCAACATTGGCACCTGCCATCACTAGTGTCCACATGGTAAAACAAACTGCCAACAATGGCAGCTCCCAGTGCCTGTTTCCCTCAGATGAGCTGAAGTTTTCTCAGTGTCTGGTACACTCTCTAAGTCCCTGTTTACCAGCCCTCTGACACTCCTGAGAGTAAGCCCCACTGACTGTCAAAGTCAATTGCTCTGGGCCCTTGTCTTACCGACACAGGACCCCAATGCTTCAGAGTCCAATGTCAAGCTCAGACATCTCCCTAATTTAGGAGAGCCTCTACAATTGTAATTATTCTGTTTGTGGGCCACCAACACAGGGATATTTGACTATACTGAGACTTGCCTGTAATGAGAACAGTTACTTCTACCAATATGGTTTTGATTCCTTCTTTATATCTTTTGTTGTAGAAATTTTTCTGGTAGGTACCAGGTTTTTTCATCAGTGATTTTTTTTTTTCTATAAATAGTTGTGATTTTGGTGTTGGTGTGAGAGGAAATTAGCTTCGGGTCTTTCTACTCTGCCATCACTGCCAATCTTAACTATTCCATGACTTTTAAGTTTGATTTCTGGTGAGCTATCATTTTCTTTTTGGAATACAATGTTACTGTGGTTTTTCTTGGGATATGATGAGTTGTTTATCTACTAGTGCATGTGAAGTCAGAAAAGACTTTCTTCTTTAGGTAAAACTTCTATTATTTTTTTTTCTTTATATTGGAATATAGTTGATTTACAGTATTGCATTAGTTTTGAGTGTAGAACAATGTGATTTAGTTAT
>NW_011479013.1:0-772 GCF_000754665.1 Bison bison bison | reverse complement strand
TTGTTTCCTTAATTTCTCTTTCTGTTTTCTCATTGTTAGTGTATAGGAATCCAAGGGATTTCTGTGTGTTAATTTTATATCCTGTAAATTTAGTATATTCATTGATTAGCTCTAGTAATTTTCTGGTGGAGTCTTTACGGTTTTCTATGTAGAGGATCATGTCATCTGCAAACAGTGAGAGTTTTACTTCTTCTCTTTCAATCTGGATTCCTTTTATTTTTTTTTTTCTTCTCTGATTGCTGTGGCTAAAACTTCCAAAACTATGTTGAATAGTAGTGGTAAGAGTGGGCATCCTTGTCGTGTTCCTGACTTTAGGGGAAATGCTTTCAATTTTTCACCATTGAGGATAATGTTTGCTGTGGATTTAACATGTATGGCGTTTATTGTGTTGAGGTATGTTCCTTCTATGCCTGCTGTGGATTTAACATGTATGGCATTTATTATGTTGAGGTATGTTCCTTCTATGCCTGTTTTTTATCATAAATGGACGTTGAATTTTGTCAAAGGCTTTCTCTGGATCTATTGAGATAATCATATGGATTTTATCTTTCAATTTGTTAATGTGGTGTATCAGACTGATTGTTTTATGAATATTGAAGAATCCCTGCATCTCTGGGATAAAGTTCACTTGGCCATGATGTATGATGTTTTTCATATGTTGTTGGATTCTGTTTGCTAGAGTTTGGTTAAGGATTTTTGCATCTATGATCATCAGTGATATTGGCCTGTAGTTTTCTTTTGTTTTTTTTTTTGTTTTTTTTTTTTTTTTTTT
>NW_011479012.1:4616-5632 GCF_000754665.1 Bison bison bison | reverse complement strand
TCGATCCCTGGGTTGGGAAGATCCCCTGGAGAAGAGAAAGGCTCCCCACTCCAGTATTCTGGCTTGGAGAATTCCATGGACTGTATAGTTCATGGGGTCACAAGGAGTCGGACACAGTTGAGCAGCTTTCAGTTGTACTTTTCATATACATATATACATTTTTACCCACTGCCTAGATACCAATCTTTTTTCAGTCAATATATGAAATCAGGCCTACAGAGAAAAATCTTTCAAAAATAAATTATCAAAGGGCTTCAGAGGGCTGGCCCACCAGCTCCTGAATCATATCCAATTTTTTTTACATCTATAAAGACACAAAGAATTAGTTTGGTCTCTAAAACTAATGGGCCAGAGAACTTTGGGGTTCGGAGGAATAGGTATGAAGCTTTACAAATCTAAACACTTTCACGTATCTCATGGATAAAGATATTTTTCAGACATATGTAGATATTGTTTGGTTAATAAAACACGTATTCATTTTAAAGCAAATGTGAAATTATAGTAGCTTTGGAGATCAAGTATTTTTCTATTAACAGATTAAGATATTTTTAATGTTAAAAGAATTAACAAATTTCACTTTAAAATGAGTTTCACACTTTCTAAGTCTGGGACATGCTATTTCAATCCACTGTTTTGGTATCTATGGTTGTATATCAAATTACCCTAAAATTTAGCACTCTAAAACATAAGACCATAAAACTCCTAGAAACCATAAGGAAAAAAGCTTCCTGACATTGGTCTTGAAAATGATTTCTTGGATAAGACACCAAAAGCACAGGCAACAAAAGCTAAAATAAACAAGTGGGAGTACATCAAACTAAACAACTACACAGAAAAGGAAAAGATTTATAAACTGAAAAGCAACCTATCAAATGGAAGAACATATTTGCAAACCATATACCTAATAAAAGTCTAATATTCAAAATACATAAAGAAATCATACATCAGTTCAGTCGCTCAGTCATGTCTGACTCTTTGCAACCCCATGAATTGCAGCACACCAGGCCTCCCTGTCC
>NW_011479012.1:0-580 GCF_000754665.1 Bison bison bison | reverse complement strand
AAGACCTTAGATTACCAGAGAACCCCAGGGAGTATCAAACAGTGAGAACTCACACAAAGGAAACCACCTGAATACAACTCCCAGCATCATCCAACCACCAGTAGCAACCTGTGAAGGACACCTCATCTAAACAACAAACAAAACAAAAATACAGACCCAATCCATCAGCAGACAGGATTAACACCTCATTCAGCCTTGCCCATCAGAGGAAAAACAAATGAACAAACAAAACACTCAGCACAAATCTCACCCTACACACCCTATATGAAGCTTACATAAACCACTGGACCACCCTTAGGAGAGCAGAAACCAAAACGAAAAATAAATTAAACCTTGAAGCTTGGAAAAAGGAGACCTCAAACACAATTAGTTTTAAAAAAATAATGAAAAGGCAGAGAAATGCTACACAAATGAAGGAAAAAACTAGAAACACAGAAATCAAACTAAATGAAGAGGAAATAGGCAAACTACCTGAAAGAGAATTCATAAAAATGATAGTAAAGATGATCAAAACCTTGAAAACAGAATGGAGAAAATGCAAGAATCAATTAACAAAGACATAGAAAAATTAAAGAATAAA
>NW_011479011.1:17484-19143 GCF_000754665.1 Bison bison bison | reverse complement strand
CGTGGCATGCTGCGATTTATGGGGTTGCAAAGAGTCAGACACGACTGAGCGACTGAACTGAACTGAACTATCCTGCTCTTAAGTACTAGGGCCCTTATTCACACTAAAGAAAAGGTTTTTCTCCTGGAATTTTTAGGAGTAGATGATTTAATTTTTTCAACCCCTTCACCTCTCTCTGTGGAAACAAGGTCTAATGTTTACCGTTTTACCCAAGAGGCAGCTGGAATTTGACATCCTAGTTAGGATTCTCATATGTACAGTCCTTGATAGTCTTTGGAGATTTGGGGATTCTTCTTGAATAGTTTTCCATATCCTTTATGAATTGGAGTTATCTTATAGTAAGAAAATAGATTCCTAAGTGGCCAGAATACAGTTCCAGTAGTTTTCTTCCCCTGGAATTTAGGACTGGGGGTAAGATCCTTTTCTATGTCAATCAATGAATTTGTTCCTGTTTCCTCCCTTTGCTAGCTCAGGTTCTAATTTCATTCCAGGGCATCACAACCCAGCATTTCTCTTCTGGGACTCCACGGAGCTGCTGAAATTTTCATTGATCATTAAATACTAGCCAGAAAGACTAAGGGTCAAGGACAGCAAACCGCATTTGTCAGCAGCTGCAGCTGGAAAGGAGATTAAATACTTAAGCAAGCACAGCTGGCAGAGCTGGTGATGGCTCACAGGCTGGGCCTCCTGTTGCCTCTGCTGCTGGGTCAGCTCTGCTCCCAGCTTCTGGGAACCTCTGGGAATAGCATGCTGCACTACTGGAACCTGAAGGCAGAAAATGGCAGCTGGGGATCCAAAAGAATTCAGGATAATGCCTCGGTGGCATCTGCTCACACACTCCTCTTCTCCCTGGATTACCAGCATGTGCAGACTCCTTTTGAGATCACACTCTGGATTATGTTAGCCTCTCTGGCAAAGATAGGTAAGTGAGGAATTTCCCAAGGCTTTCCCAGGGTGTTGCCTAATAGGGACAGTGGGGCATGGAGTGGGTGGGGGGATCTCAGGGCTTTTCCAGATGTTAAGAAAGGCACCCTTTTCCTAATAGAACAGAGAAAGGCAAACCGGAATATCTGCCTCCTGTTCTCTGCCAAAATGATCTTTATCTTCATAGCTCAAACCTTCTTGCAGTGATCATGTTCAAATGTTGGTGGTCTCCCAGTGGGAGGAGGCAGGAATAGGCCCAGCAAAGGGACTTAGACTGCAAAGTGTCCCAGTTGTTCAAGGGTTGAGCAGACAAGGCATAATTTTAAAAGGGAGAGCAGAGAAATCTAAATAGAATGATTCTAATTGATCTGAGTCTTTAGACAGCATTTTTTCCTCACAGAATGCTTGCTATAGTTGCCAGGTAGTAACAAAGTGGGACAAGTCCATTTTCTATTTTTTAAAAGATAAGCCTTTATACCATTACTCAGAATTTGAGAGAAAACACAAACTAAGACCAGATCCAGCAAGAAAAGAACTGTTATATTTTAACTATTTCAACTTTATGAACACCCTGAATTTCTAGCTTTATGATTCTCCTAAGGGGATTTATTCCGTTTTTCCTTTTACGTTCTTTAATAATTTATCAGACCTTTGCCTTGATGGTGTTAAAGTATTTATGATAACGTTATCATTTTTCTAGGTTCAGAACAAAAGCAATGTCAGGAAAACTTCAAA